>NC_142016.1:23765381-23860381 GCF_049901735.1 Notechis scutatus | reverse complement strand
AGTGGAAATCTATGGGCCGGTCCTTGGGACGGAAGACCCACCGCTGCTACCCTAGCTCCGGGGATCAAAGGCAGGGGGCGGAGATGAATAGGCGTGGCAGACAACTATTCCTCTCCCTGCCGGTGGGGCTCCTAATAAAGGAATCACTGCTTCAACTACAGAAGGTTTGTCGTGTTTGAGGAGCTGGGCCAGAACACCAAGGTTGGACACCCCCCTGTCTTACAGAATTGATTTTTAACTCTTGGGGGGGACGGAGTCTTCACACGCTCAGAGGCACTTCTTTGTTCTTAGCCTCCTTGGCTCCCCCCCCCACCCCAAAATATGTGTCCTTATGTCTTGCAAGATGAATTGGCTGCAAGGCCCGGAATGGGGATACCCTACGCAGCAGACTAACAAGAATTAACAGAGATGGAAGGGACCTTGGACCTAGTCCAACCTCCTGCTCAAACAGGAGACCCTACCCCATTTCAGACAAATCCAATCTCTTCTTAAAACCTTCCAGTGTTGGAGCACTCACAACTTCTGGAGGCAGGCTGTTCCACGGAGTCACTGTCCTCTGCCCTCTTTCTAGAGCCTCAACATCTTTTTTATACCTCCAAAAGATGCTTCAGAGATCTGAACAAAGTCCTGAAATCAAAGGTTCGATTCTCAACCGGTTCTTGGCCAATTCCCCATGGCCAGCCGGCTGGCTGGAGGAGGAGGGAGGGTGAGAATTGTGGGCATTGGAAGTCCACCTGTCTAAAAGCAGTTCAAGTTTTGAGAAACACTGATTTAGAGCTTCTGCTCCTTGTGCCCTTAAATCTGGCTTTCAGTTTAGTTTTAGTTTAGTTTTAGTTTAGTTTTAGTTTAGTTTTAGTTTAGTTTTTAGTTTTTTGTTTTAGTTTAGTTTTAGTTTAGTTTTAGTTTAGTTTTAGTTTAGTTTTAGTTTAGTTTTAGTTTAGTTTTAGTTTAGTTTTAGTTTAGTTTTAGTTTAGTTTTAGTTTAGTTTTAGTTTAGTTTTAGTTTAGTTTTAGTTTAGTTTTAGTTTAGTTTTAGTTTAGTTTTAGTTTAGTTTTAGTTTAGTTTTAGTTTAGTTTTAGTTTAGTTTGTCATTGCACCTCGTACAACGAAATTAAATACCATCTTCAGTGTACATTATGACTATGAAAATAAACACAAAGGCACCCCCTTTGCTTTCTATACCACTGAATTGAAAACCCCCCCTGATAGCGCATCAATATTGCCCTATAAAGCAGGATTCAATGTAATTACTGCCCTGGGATAGAAGCTGTTTTTCAGCCTGTTTGTCCTTGTTTTTATTATTGTCCTGTACCGTCTGCCAGACGGTAACCGTTCAAAAAGTAGCTCGTTTTCCCAAAGGCTCAACCCCTAGGGATTATGGGTGTTGAAGTCCAGCCTGCTTGGATGGGTGTAAAGAAAACCACCTTGGGAGAGGGAGGTTAACCAGAGAGCTGCGGTTACGCAGGGCAGGGGGAGGGAAGGGGAGGGCCAGACCGAGAGAGAAGCCATTACCGTCGCGTAGGCAGCCTATCCTGTACATCATCGGCATTTTGATGACGAAGGCGAAGAGGTCGTCGATGAAGGTGTTGAGGGCTTTGTAGGTGAGCATCCTCCAAGGCAGGTGAGCCACCGACTTCAGCTTGTAGTTGATGAAGAGCTGAGGCGTCATGGTGATGAAGCCTAAAAGGGGAGAGAAAGAGGGACCAGCGTCCCCGACCTTAACGACCACAATGGAGTCCCGCAACATTTCTCTTGGCGAGCGAACTCACTGAAGGAGGGAGTTTGGCCCCGCTGTACAGCCTATCCTGCTGCTGTCATTAAGCGAATCGCAGCAGGGGTTGTGTGTGAGGGACAAGATTCGTGGAGCGAATCCGTCCGCCCCACGGACTCGGCTCGTCAGAAGGTCGCAAAAGGGGGATTGTGTGACCGGGGACACTGCAACCGTCATAAATATGAGCCAGTTGCCGAGCGTCTGAATTTTGGTCAGGGGCCCATGGGAGATGCGGCAATGGTCGTTAAGTGTGAAAAATGGACATAAGTCACCTGCTGCTGTAACCTAAACAAACTGGGCAGTGTGCAGTGGTTAGAAGTTGAGGACTACCTGCACTGTAAAACTGGAGGGGGGGAAATGCCACTGAATTGACTTGAGACGGAAAAGGATTATTTTATCTAAAGAGCCATGATGGCGCACTGGTTATAATGCACCACTGCAGGCTGACTAAGCCCAATACCAGCAGTTCGATCCTGACCAGCTCAAGGTTGACTCAGCCTTCCGTGCTTCTGAGGTGGGTAAAGTGAGAACCCAGATTGTTGGGAGGAAATAGGCTGCTGACTCTGTAAACTGCTTAGAAAGAGCTGGAAAGCACTGAGAAGCGGTATATAAGTCTAAATGCTATCGTTATCCTCCTCCCTCCCTCCCTCCCTTCCTTCCTTCCAAGGTCGGTAGAATGAGGACCCAGATTGTTGGGGGCAAGAGGCTGACTCTGTAAACCACTTAGAGAGGAAGGTAAAGCGGTATATAACTGTACGTGCTGTTGCTCTCCTTCCTTCCTTCCTTCCTTCCCTTTCCTTCTTTCCCCTCCCTCCCTCCCTCCCTTCCTTCCTTCCTTCCCTTTCCTTCCTTCCTTCCTTTTCCTTCTTTCCCTTTCCTTCCTTCCTTCCTACCTTCCTTCCTTCCTTCCTTCCCTCCCTTCCCTTCCCTTCCCTTCCCTTCCCTTCCCTTCCCTCCCTTCCTTCTGAGGTTGGTAAAATGAGGACCCAGATTGTTGGGGGCAAGAGGCTGACTCTGTAAACCACTTAGAGAGGAAGGTAAAGCACTGTGAAGCGGCATATAACTGTAAGTGTTGTTGCTTTCCTTCCTTCCTTCCTTCCTTCCTTCCTTCCTTCCTTCCTTCCTTCCTTCCTTCCCTTCCTTCCTTCCCTCCTCCCTTCCCTTCCCTTCCCTTCCCTTCCTTCTGAGGTTGGTAAAATGAGGACCCAGATTGTTGGGGACCATGTGGTGACTATAGAGTCTGAAGCGGTCTATAAGTCTAAGTCTTACAAGTATAGACTTATAAGTGGATAAGTCTAAAGCAATCTGAAGCGGCCTATACGTCTAACTGCTACTGCAATTTGGACTACCTCAAAGGACTGTCAGGTGGGAAGCCAGGCCCTGGAGGTCGGGGGGGGAAGCTGTCAGGGGTCAGCCACCCACCACTAACTCACCAAAGGTCAGCAGGAAACCATAGAGCATGCTCAGGATCCAGGAATACCAGCCCTTGTGTTCCATGTAGAGCAGGCTATATACAGCGTAACAACCCAGCAGGGGGAAAAGGATCCAGGAAAGGTACCGAAAGGCCATCTGTGAAGGCAAAGGGGAGGGGAGGGTCGAGGGCAGGCTGGAAAAAAGTCAAGCATACTAGGATTTCGGGAGAGGGGAACCCACCCAGGGCCACCTAGGGACTAGCGGCAGGAATCAATGTTTGCTGGAGTCACCAACAGGCTGTTGTGGTTTGCCAGCAGCCGGTGCAGACGGCAGTGGAATCGGACAGTGGGGAAGAACGGGGACCAGTCTGGGAGTCTGGGGAGGACTCGGACGAGGGTCCTGCGTCCGATGCAGAGATGGGGCCGGGACCATCTGGGAGTGGGGTGCTGCCTTCGGAGCTTTTGGAGTCTGGCAGAGGAACAAGGGGAGCCTGTTCCCAGTGTGCGTGTGTATGCACAGAGCTGCCAGAAGGCGAGAGCAGCTGAAACAAAAGGGACGATTCGGGAGTAGGGCTGGGAGGTGATGGCCCCTCCCCTAAGGGATAAAGGACAGGCAAAGGTGACGAAACCTTTGCAGGAAGCAAAGTCATTCGCTCAGTTCAGATTCATTTTGAAGCTTTGTGTGGACTTTGTACTTTGGTTGGGTTATAGTTAATTTGGCACTTTGGTTGTTGGCAGCAATTAAAAGGAGAGGAAGGTGGGTGCTTATCTCGAGGGACTGTTTGGGACTCATTACCGGCTGGGAATGAAAATAATTCCTAGCACTGGAATAAAACAAGAGTTGTTTTAACTAAGTGTGAGCTTAATTACGGTCTTGGGAAGCTTTGGTCAGAACGCAGGCAATATCTAGCATAGCATTTTTCCATCTTGACAGAACTTGGAAGATGGGTGGACTTCGACTCCCATGGCGGGCTGGGGAATTCTGGGAGTTGAAGTCCACCCATCTTCAATGTCCATGGAGATTCTCAAGACATCCAGGTCACGATTGTCCCAAAGGTCCTTTTTTCGAAAGGCAGCGGGACTTTGTTTTTTCCCTTGAAGACGTTTCGCTTCTCATCCAAGAAGCTTCTTTGGTTCTCGGATGGATGAGAAGTGAAACGTCTTCGAGGAACAAGTAAGTAAGTCCAGTTGCCTTTTGAAAAAGCACCTTTGGGACAACCATCTTCAAGCTGCTGAGGTTGACAAATATTGACTTAGGATCTCTGCCTAGGGGTGGTTGGTTTTTTGGGAGCACTAAAGCTGGATGGAAGGACCACCTTCGGATGATGCTCTGGAAGGGAAAAAACCAGCTATCCTGAATACCCGGAAGGTGTGTCCACACCTGGGAAAGCTTGAACTTACATCATCGTAGATTTTGGTTGACGATTCGATGTACGTCGATTTGTCTTTGAACGTCAAGCGTGGGAAAATCCCGGCAATTTTGTTCTCGCGGTCCAGCTGTTCGGCAGCATCAGAAAACAGAAGAGAAAAGAATGAAAGGAGGGCTAGATTTTGAGACATCAGACACAGCACCTTTCCCTTCCCAGAATCCCCTCCCCGAGGGCACTGAGGCTACAATTCCCATCATCCCCAATCGTCCTATACCTGTGATGGGCTGGGAAAACAGTGGGGCTAAGAAAGTCTTCTCAGAAATAACTCAAGGCGGTGAATGAATCCAATATTCCTTCCCATTCCTGTTTCCCATACAACAACAACAACCCTGTGAGGTGAGTTGGACTGAGAGTGAAGGACGAGCTCAAAGTCACCCAGTTGGCTTTCATCCCTGAAGTGGGACTAGAACTCCCAGTCTCCTGGGGACTGGCCTAAAGTCACCCAGCTGGCTTTCAACCATAAGGCAGGACTTGAACTCACGGTCTCCTGCTTTCTAGCCTAGTGCCTTAACTACTAAACCAAAGTGGCTCAATTCCTCCTCAATTCTTCCAACGAGTAGTCACGCGCCCCCTTCTCACCCGGACATCCATCACTTTTGTGATCTTCCAGAGATCGATGAGCAGACCGAAGAAGACGCTGACTTGCACCACAAAGTTTGTTTCGTTATCCAGGATGTAAAGAAGGACCACGAGGGACTGGAACACCCCAAAGAAGACCGACCGAACGGAGAGGCCCTCCAGGGACTGCCTGCTGTTCCAGAACTGAATATCTAACCGGGAGGATGAGAAACACAATTGAGGTTGGGAAAGGAAGCGATTCTCCTTCACGCCCTTCGCTCTACAGACAGGGTCCTTTGGACTAGAATCCGGGTGACTTTAAGGTGGGTGGACTTCAACTCCCAGAATTCCCCAGACAGCATGGCTGTCATCTCATAAAATAGTTCTATGGTCTTTTTAGAGTTGCCAAAGGAAAGGGAAAGGGGAGCAGTGTGGCAGCTTGGAAACCAAAAGTGCATTCCATAAAATAGTTTTTCAAAGATAGCAACTAAGGGACTGAAGTTTCTGCCCTGCAAAATTCTAACTGGAGAGCATGATTGATGACTCTGGGCTATGGATGTGTCCCATTGGAGAATATGAATTACGATACACCCAGGGGGTGGGGGGTGGAGGAAATCCAGGGTCAAAGGTGACAATAAATTATGTGTCTCAAGAGTTGGCTGCACCCAGGCAGTGCCGGCATGTTAACTCCCAATAAATCCTTCTGAAGTTTTGGGAGTTTGGCTCGAGACTCATGATTTAATTGGGGGTAACTGCCGGAATCCTGACACTGGCTGGCTGGGGAATTCTGGGAGTTGAAGTCCATCCACCTTAAAAGTCACCAAGGTAGAGAAAACACTGGATTAGAAGAACCACCATGTGTCTCCCGGGATCGTACTTGGTTACAATCAGCAACTTGGCCAACAATTGACAACACGCAGCAGTGCACACTCAATCCCAGTTTTGGGAAAATCGATCCAGGAGACACCTTTGCTTTGAAGGGTTACAGATAGTCCTTGACATACGACCATAATGGAGCCTGCCCAGTAGAGTCAGATTTTTGTACCGGCCCTAAAGTTGGTCGGTCATGTGATTTTTACAACTTTGTTTGCGGTGGGCGTTAAGTGAACACGATGGTGGTGATGGTAAGTGAAAACCAGAAGGAACCGGGTGGCCAAGGATCTGAAGTTTGGTCGTGTGACTGCAATTTTGGGGGGGAGAGAAATGATGGGATTTTGAATTTTCGACCTGGCTGTAACTTCAAACGTTTCATTGCAAACTTGAGAACGAGTTGTAATCACAGCAGGGTAACGGGGGGGAGAGAGAGAGAGAGAGAGAGAGAGAGAGAGAGAGAGAGAGAGAGAGAGAGAGAGAGGGGAGAGAATTTGATTCTCCAAGTGTTCGAAACTTACCATTCTTGAAAGCAAGGAACTCAAAAACGCTATGCACGATGGAAACCGCAATCGTCAGAGCCAGCAAGTAAGGGTTCGTTTCTAACAAAGCGACCTAGAAGAAAAAAGAAACCGAAGAGGTGTGAAATGATACAAGAAACAACAACACGGACATACAAAAAATCAATAACAATGCATGATGACCCAAAGGGGTGTGGCACAAAAGCAACACAGTCAGATAAGCAAATAAGAGTCCCTTTATTAGCTCCAACTTCGCCCCCAATGTCCTGGTTACCTTCTGGCTGGAGAAAAACTCTCCCAGGAACAGTCTTTGACTATAACAAATCAAGTCCAAAACATGAGCAACACAAACTGTAACTTAAAAGTCCCAACAAACCAAACTGAAGTAATTAGTTTGGCAGGTGTATTGATTGATTTGTATTTTCCCTTTTTTTTTTTTACAAATAACTCAAGGGGGTGAATATATACAACACACCTTCCTCTTCCTATTTTCCCCACAATAACAACCCAGTGAAATATGTTCGTTTGAGAAACACTGATCTAAGGTCACCCAGCTGGCTTTCATGCCTAGGGTGGAAATAGAAGTCACCGTCTCCTGGTGATTGGCCCAATGTTAACCAGCCAGCTTTCATGCTTAAAACAAGACTAAAATTCAGTCTTTTGGTCATTGGCCCCAAATCCCCCAGCCTAATTTCATGCCTAAAATGGGAATAGAACTCATCGTCTCCTGGTGGATTGGCCCCAAATCACCCAGCTGGCTTTCATGGCTAAGGCAGGACTACAACTCACAGTCTCCCACTTTCTAGCCTGAGGTCTTAACCACTAGACCAAACTAGCTCTCCATTTTTCCAGAATTTCTAAACCCACCACATTCATTTTATAACAAGGACTAGTATCCTTGTATTCAAAAAGTAACCTCCTGCACCCATCATCGCATCACGTGCCCCAATCACCATTCGTCCCAACTTGAGACGTCCTCTCACCCAGGTGCAGAGATAACATGACCTTGACTTAGAAGAAGAATGCTATTCTGTCTAACCACATACGCTCCATGAAATCCCCCCCTCCCATTTTCCCAGGCTGAAGAATGTGGCAATGCAGAAGCTTCCGGTGCTAATATGGCTTCCAAAGCAGACACCCTGTTTTAGATGCAGCTCCGGAGTCGAGAGCCTGGGGTTTCCCCAGGAATAAAAGGGGTGTGTGTCTTCCCCACCACTCACCTTGACCGAATCCTGCTCCTCGTCGGATTGTCCGTACAAATCCTCCCCGAGGAAATTCCAAGGAGATTTACTATTCTGGGCGGCATAGAGCTGCCACCGCCAGAGCGAAAGCGGGCAATACGAAAGGCGGAAGGGCAACCGTTCCACGGTCTCATTAATGGGGTAGTAGTCCTTTTGCAAATTCCAGTAATCGTTGAAGTAAAGGATGGGGTAGTAATCGCCGCTCACGGCGTCGAATTTCACATCTGGAAAAGAAACAAGCCGAGAGCATCGAGAGTGTCAGAAGCTGTGGGGGCTCCATCAGTGGAAGCTTTTAAGAGGCTGGACAGCCACTTGTCTGGAAGGGCATAGGGTCTCCTGCTTGAGCAGAGGGTTGGACTAGAAGACCTCCCAGGTCCCTTCCAACCCCGTTATTCTGTTATTCAAGAGCCTCCGAGAAAGGGAAGCCCTGCCCGCCAGTATATCCTGGTGCCAGAGCAACTCCGTGGGCTCAGCCATTATTGGAAGCCTTACACTGATCCAGAGGGGGAGGAACGCTGCCCTTCACCCACGGGGTGTGGTCGTCCACGATATTGATGGTGAGGTTGGGGTGCCAGTGTGAGATCACCTCCACGGGGCCAAAATCTTCAGCTCTCTGCAAGAAAAGCACGAGGCCTGAGTCATGTTTCTCCAGAGGGAGGGAGTAGGAAAAAGAGAGGAGAGGAGGGGACGTTCTGGAGCAGTCAGGAGCCACCCAAAAGCCTGGAATACGGCAGGTTTGGTAAAGTGGGGCGGGGAGAACATTTTGGCAGCAGCTGTCGATGGAGAGTCTCAGTCATCCAAGTTATGGTTGTTCCAAAGGTGCTTTTTTTTTCTTCCCCCAAAGGCAACTGGATTTTATTTTGTTTTTCCTGGAAGACATTTCATTTCTCATCCAAGCAGCTTATTCTATTTTATTCTCTTCTGTTCCCTTCTGTCCATTCCATTCCCAATTCTACTCCACTTCATTCCATCTATTCTATTTCTATTCTATTCTAAATTGTATTCTATTCTATATTCTACTCTAAATTGTATTCTATTCTATATTCTATTCTAAATTGTATTCTGTTCTATATTCTATTCTATTCTATATTCTATTGTATATTCTTTTTTTTTAAATTAAATTTTATTAAATTTTACACTTTTAAAACAAATCATATATACAATTTACAAATCATATACAAGTCGTGGCATTGACTTTTTCATATTCATACACACACATACCTATACACATCACTTACATTTACATTTTACATTGCCTTTTGTTCCTATTATCTAACCAAACATACCATTTTTCCTATACCATATAGTATTCTTTTTCTTCCTTCTCCTGCAATTCCATTGTAAGCTTCCTCATTTCTGCACAATCCGTATTTTTTTTATAATCATATTATCTGTGGGATTACTCTAAAATTTCCAATTTTGTGCATACATTATTCTAGCTGCTGTCAATATATATATTATTATATATTCAATGTCTTTTTTGTATTCACCTCAAATTATCCCTAATAAAAATGTTTCAGGCTTAAGTATTTTTAAACCAGTTATTTCTTGTATATTCTAATTGTATTCTATATTCAATTCTATATTGTGTTATTGTATTGTGTTCTGTTCTATATTCTATATTCTATTCTATATTTTATTCCTATCCTATCGTATTCTCTAATCTAATATTCTGTATTGTATTGTATTGTACTGTACTTACTGTACTGTATTCTATGCTATGCCAGCTTGCCAGAGAGAACCCAAGTGATGTGACCACAGGCCCAGTTAGACCCGCCTAGGGTGTTTCCCAGTTGTGGTGGGAAAGGCCCTGGTGCTTTTTCCAGGTGAAGTACACAGGTGTGACTCCATCTGTCTTCACGAAGCGTAACCTGAATACGAGATTCTCTCTCTCTGTCTCGCTTTCACACATCCAGAGCTCTGCCAAGTCGCCCCAAGCGGCTCAGGTTTTCTTCCCCTTCTTCTTTCAGATCTCACCAGCTCCATCAAACCTCGCCTCTGTCTTCCGATGATGGCTAGTTACCACGGGGCTATTCCTGGGCTCACTTCTCTTTCCAAAAGGCCCCTAAACCGTTTTTCACTAAGCCCACAGACACAGTTTGCAAAGTGCCTGTTTTTTAATTTCCTCCAGTCGAAAAGTTTAAATGAAACTCTTATTTTCATTAAACACCAAAAGAGGAAGAGGGCCATTCAATCCATTTTGCTTCTCCCTACCTCCCCTTTTCTCTTCTTTCATCAACCTCATAATCCCTCGCAGGGTGGAGTCTGGGCAACTGAATGGAGCTAGCAGAGTGTTTACTGGCCAGATGCCCTTCCTGTCGCCAGTGCAGAGTTGTTGTTTTTTTCCCCAGCAGACATATTCTCAACGTGCTGAGAGAGAAAAATATCTGCCTCTACCTAGGATCGAACTCACAGCCTCCTGATTGTGAGGAGAGATTTGTTCCCTCAAAGAAGCAAAGGAAACAATTTCAGTAGACAAACTATCATAGCCATTTGGCAATTCCCCCCCGCCCCCCCACTTTTTTTTTTGCAGAAGCCCAATTCCGTCAGGGAGTCAGAGACTGTAAGGCTGACGACCGAAGAGCTATGAGGGGAAAAATTGGGACTTTGAAGGAGAAACAAGAACACAAGAAAGTATCAGAGAAGTCATATTACTTTGATCATTTCAGGATCCGCTTCCGTTTCGCCGGTTAGTAAGTTCTTGGTTTTCTGAAAGCGTCTCCGTTTGTACTTATTGATCACTGCAAATATAAACAAAATAGGGGGAAAAAAGGTAAAGTTTGGTCTGAATGTGATCACTTTAGTATAATGTTTAAGGCACCAAGCTAGAAGCCAGGGGACGGTGTGTTCTAGTCCCAGCTTAGATATAAACCTTAGCTGGCTGACTTTGGGCCAATCACCAGGAGTCTGGGAGTTCTAGTGCTGCCTTAGTATGAAAGATGGGTGACTACCAGCATCCACCAGTATTCACTTGGCTAGCATCCTGTCAGGGTGTGAGAGAGTTGAGGGCTGTTTGGAAACAGTATTTGCTGTGTGAGCAAGGAGACAGCAAGGAGCCTGGGCGTGGCTTAGCTCAACTGTTCTGTACTAAAGCTGCTTGGTGCTGTGAAACTGAAACAGAAACTCCTCCTCTGCTTGTGTTTTGCATTTGGAAGAGATTTCTCTGCAGGTGGGGAGAGGGAGTAGAACTCCTTAGCATCAGAGCGTGTTAATAACAACAACAACAATAATGATGATGATGATATAGGAAATACTAATGCTCTCTGATGGTCATTTCCAAAAATCCTTTCTTAGTGAGCACTTAGAAGCCAAGAGGATCATACATGCCAAATTTCAAGTTTCTAGGCTTTCCGGTTCTGGAGATTTCGTGATGATGCGTGAGGGGTATTTCGCTTTTATACATATATAGATTTGCCCAATTAATTCCAGGCACGGAATGGAACGAGTGTGTCAGAGACTAATTGCAGCCAGATTTTGCAAATGGTGGAATGTATTTTTTTTTTAAAAAAATTGGGTTGGCAGATGACCAACCTCATCCCTGTTCCTGGATACAGCTATTTGTTGGCTTCTCTTTCCTGGCGGCAGCGGCGAACAAACCGTCATTAAAAAAAAAACAACCCAGGAGCATTTCTCCCTACGACATTTTTTCCAAAGATGCTAATTCAACAGCGGACAAAAATTTGCTCCAGCTGTTTCCTTCGTAGCTTTGTGACAGCCATGAGCCGTGGTAGCGCAGCGGTTAGAATGTGGTATTGCAGGCTAATTCTGCCAACTGCCAGCAGATCGATCCTCACCGGCTCAAGGTTGACTCAGCCTTCCGTTCTTCCGAGGTGAGTCAAATGAGGACCCAGATTGTTGGGGGGGTCAAGAGGCTGACTCTGTAAACCGCTTAGAGGGCTGTAAAAGCACTGTGAAGCGGTATATAAATCTAAGGGTTACTGCTGCTAACGACCATGACACAAAATATTGTAAAATTAAATGAGTTCATATGGTGTCTCACTTAATCACCACGCCATATAATGAAGACCCCTACTGTGGTCGTAAGTCAAGGACTACTTATAGAACTACATCTCCTGCTGGTAGCTCTGCATTTCAAAGGCCAATGTGATGGAGAGGAGGGAAGTTTATAGAAAGGATTAATGGAGGCCAACAACTGGGTTACTTCGTGGAAACCCGTCGAACATGGAAAGCATTTCCCACCACCGCTGTCTACACTACGCTTCCAACTGAAAAAAATAAAAATAAAACTATGGTTAAAAGGAAAGCTTACTTCGAGATGTGTGAACCGTGGCCAGGCGCCGGTAGAGGTTCTTCTGTTTGGGATCTGGGTGGAACCCGCTTTTCGTGAAGTACACATGGATGTAAATGGAACCGTTGTGTTGGACGCTCTGAAAAATCAGAGGTAAATAATTGTGAGCAGAGCTTGCATGCCAGAGCCAGCAGGTTGGGGAAGCTTCACCTGTGTGATAACCAAACTAGAAAGGGGAGAAGTAGAGACAGAACTTGTGAAAAGGCCCAACAGAAACCACCCTGTTGCTGGAACTGGCTGGCAGGACCAATGGTGGGATTCAAATAATTTAACAACCGGCTCTCTGCCCTTATGTTTTCTTCCCACAATCAGTTCACCAAACTGCTCAGAAAAGTTAACAAAACTGGTTCTCCCAAACTGGTGCGAACTGGCTGAATCCCACCACTGGGTAGGACTCATTCAGAGGGGGGGTATTCAGCTGGTTCTGACCAATTCTGGAGAACTGGTAGTGGAAATTTTGAGAAGTTTGGAGAACTAGCAAATCCCACCTCTGACTGGCACCACTCCCATCTATTCCCTGCCTCCCACTGAGTCCCAGCTGATCGGCTGGGTCTTCTTTTGTTGCCCTGCACAGGAGAACGGAGCTGGAAAGCAGGTTAGGGGGATGGGGAGGGAATGAGGATTTTGCAGTATATCCTTCCCCTGCCACGCCCACCAATCCACATCACGCCCACCAAGCCACACCAACCAAACCGGTAGTAAAAAATTTTAATCCCATCACTGGACTCATTCCCAACCACGTGAAGAACGCAAGGCTTTCAAATGTTGAAGAAAAGGCCCTGACTAACCCACCTGATTTTACAAACATTGTTTTCTTTTTACAATGGGTCGTTAAGGAAAAGACGCAGGCCGGTTTTGCCAAACACCAGAAATAAATGCTGGGTTTTGGCAAAATGGCCCTACATGAACGTGGGACGTTGCAAAAAGGCCGTAAATGTGGTTATATGACCAAGGAAGGGGGGGAAGGACGGACCATTGTAACTTCAAATGTGGGTGGTTAAGTCCCCTTTTTGTTGTAACTTTGAACGGTTGCTAAGCAGCCGGTCGTAAGTTGAGGACTACCCGTAGAGTCATATACAGGTAGTCCTCGACTTACAACAGTTCAAAGTTACAACGGCACTTGAAAAAAAAAGTGACTTATGACTATTTTTCGCATTTATGGCAGTGGGTCATGTGATTTACGTTCGGCTGCTTTGACACCTGGTTCATACTTTACGACGGTCGGTTGCAGCGTCCCGCGATCCCCCTTTTGCGACCTTCTGACAAGCTAAGTCAGTGGGGGGAATCCAGATTCTCTTAACAATCCTGTGACTCACTTAATAACTGGGTCCAGGAAGGTCGTAAAATGGGGCAAAACCCACTTAACCCATGTCTTGCTTAGCAACATAAGTTCTGGGTTCAATTATGGTTGTAAGTTGAGGACTGCCTGTAGAGTCCTATAGTCACGTTAAAAATGGCCATTTGGCAACAGGTTTGGGACATGCTTCCTGTGGTTACAGGAACGGTTGCAGGAACTGGGCCTGACTAGTCTAGGGAAGAGAAGGACCAGGGGAGACAGGAGAGCAGCCTTCCAATATTTGAGGAGCTGCCACAGAGAGGAGGAAGGGGGTCAAGCTATTCTCCAAAGCACCCGAAGGCCAGACAAGGAATAATGGATGGAAACTGAACAAGGAGAGATTCAACCTGGAAATAAGGAGGAATTTTCTGACAGGGAGAACAGAATAGAAATTGCATTCAGAGGTTGTGGGAGCTTCATCCCTGGAGGCCTTCAAGAAGAGATTGGACTCCCATCTGTCAGAAATGGTGTAGGGTCTCCTGCTTGGGCAGGGGGTTGGACTAGATGACCTACAAGTTCCCTTCTAACTCTGTTATTCTATTCTAAATATAAAGAACGGTTGCAGGAACTGGGCCTGGCTGGTCTAGGGAAGAGAAGGACCAGGGGAGACAGGAGAGCATCTTCCAATATTTGAGGGGCTGCCACAGAGAGGAGGAAGGGGGTCAAGCTATTTTCTAAAGCACCTCAAGGCCAAACAAGGAATAATGGATGCAAACTGAACAAGGAGAGATTCAACCTGGAAATAAGGAGAAAACTTTCTGACAGGGAGAACAATCAACTGATGGAACAGAAGTTGCCCTTGGAAGTTGTGGGAGCTTCATCCCTGGAGGCTTTCAAGAAGAGACTGGACTGCCATCTGTCAGAAATGGTGTAGGGTCTCCTGCTTGGGCAGGGGGTGGTGGACTAGATGACCCACAAGGTCCCTTCCTACTCTGATTATCTGTTAATCTGGTATGAAAAACTACACACGAAGGAGCGTTTGTAGCGGAGGGAAAATTCAGCCATGAGCAAAGAGCCTTGCCCATGGAAAACCGGAGAAAAGAAGAGCGCCATGATGGCATCTATTCACACACCTCAGGGATTTCCAACTCGGCGTAATGCTCGTAGCAGCCATCCGAATTCTCTCCACTTGCCCAGTCCCCGTAGACTAGATCTCGCTGTTCCCAAAACAACGCCGACGTTGTGTTGAAGTCGGTAAAGTGCTCGTGTTCGGATATGAAGACGTGAAGGTCCTGCCAGGAAAAGAAAAGGGGAAAAAAAAAAACCATTCATGACACTTGAGTCAGAAGCCAAACTCTAGGCTGGAAGAAATTTTATTTAGACAGACCCACGTATTTTATTTTGGAAGGAAAAAAAGCTATGGGTTATTGACTGAAGCTCTTTGGAAACATGGAAAAATTGGTAGTTCAGTAGAGATTGGATCCATCACTTTGGTGGCTTGTCTTCAGAAAATCTACTGCACTTTAAATGTTTACAACTGGTAGTTGGTAAGAGAGCTAGTGTGAAGATGCTGGCTTAGAAACCAGGAGATGGTGAGTTCTAGTCCTGCGTTAGGCATGGAATCCAACTGGGTGACTTGGCCCAGTCACTGGGAGACTGGGAATTCCAGTTCTGCCGGGCATAAAAGTTGACTGGGTGAGTCTGAGCCAATCGCCAGGAGACTGTGAGTTCTAGTCCCACCTTAGACATGAAGCCTCACAGGCATGTGGGTTGTTGTTGTGGGTAAAATAGGAGGAGGAAGGAATATTCTGTATATTCACCAGTTATTTATAAGAAATAATAAAGCTGGGATAAAAAATAAATAATAACTATACACGTTGAGGAGGTGTGTACAATGTCCATCAATAACTATCTAGCAGCCAAACAAAATATGCAGAAGAGTAAAAATGAAAGAAGACATTATAATAAGATAATAATAAGATAAACTAGGCAGAACCATTTGTCTTACATTTCAGAATAATAAAGGCAGGATATGCTATCTATCTATCTATCATCTCTTTTATATATGTATATCTATATCTATCTATCATCCCTATTATATGTGTATATATCTCTATCTCTCTTACCTACCTACCTGTCTATCTGTCTATCTATGTATGTCTGTCTGCCTGCCTGCCTGCCTATCTATCTGTCTGTCTGTCTGTCTATCTGTCTATCTGTCTATCAAACAATCAATCAATCAATCATCTAACCAACCTAACTCCAGTAACAGAATTCTATTTCTTTTTGGAACGAAATCTGAATCAGACAATTTCAATCCTGCGGCCAGAGAAGGAGCCTATAGCTCCGTTTTCTACCAAACAGTCAAAATCTGACTTATTTATAAACTCTTGGAAAATCCGGGTTCATGATCTGGCCACGCTTACCATTAAAGTGTCTTTAGGGAAGAGATTGCGGCTTGGCGCCCTGGGTGCCCCGCCGGGGGTGGATGGATCCTGTGTCGTTGGCCCACGACGAAACCAGCTACTGATGGCCCAGATAATAAAGATTCTGGAGGATGAGAGGAAAAAAAAAAGATGTTGAGAATTTACACTCATTTTGAAACCAACCTGTCCATCAAGAGCCATTGGCCACACGGGGGAATTCCAGAGAAATTCAGATTTGGACAAAGAGGTCCTCAGCTTCATCAACTGTCATAAACTTGGTTGGGTTTTTATTATTGTGAACTCAAGGATCAAATAAGGGCAGTTCCTGACTTACATCAGTTCATTTAATGACCGTTCAAAGTTACGGCACTGAAAAAAGTGACTTATGACTGTTTTCACACTTACGACCGTTGCAACAGCACACACACACCGTGGTTATGTCTTCAAAATTTTGATGCTTGGCAACTGACTCATATTTAGGATTAGGGTCCCACAGTCACTAATTAGCAGCAGAAATTTTGGGTTCGTAAGTCGAGGATTACCTATCTGGTGTTTCTCTACCTTGGTAGCTTTAAGACATGTGGACTTCATGCAGTTTGCTATAAAATTCACTTTGATTTTCGTTTGGGGCATGAATTGTAACTAATAACATTTGTTTTTGACCCATCTCTAATTCAATCATCAAAATTCTTCCATTTGTATCAGCATATTTATATACTGCCTTAATTCCTTCTCTGGCATACAGGTGAAACTTGAAAAATTAGAATATCGTGCAAAAGTTCATTTATTGCAGTAATGCAACTTAAAAGGTGAAACTAATATATGAGATAGACTCATTACATGCAAAGCAAGATAGTTCAAGCCGTGATTTGTCATAATTGTGATGATTATGGCTTACAGCTCATAAAAACCCCAAATCCTCAATCTCAGAAAATTAGAATATTACATGCAATCAATAAAACAAGGATTGTACATAGAACAATATCGGACCTCTGAAAAGTATAAGCATGCAGATGTACTCAGTACTTGGTTTGGGCCCCTTTTGCAGCAATTACTGCCTCAATGCTGCGTGGCATGGAAGCTATTAGCCTGTGGCACTGCTGAGGTGTTATGAAAGACCAGGATGCTTCAATAACGGCCTTCAGCTCTTCTGCATTGTTCGGTCTCATGTCTCTCATCTTTCTCTTGGCAATGCCCCATAGATTCTCTATGGGGTTACGGTCAGGCAAGTTTGCTGGCCAATCAAGCACAGTAATCCCACGGTCATTGAACCAGGTTTTGGTGCTTTTGGCAGTGTGGGCAGCTGGAAAATGAAGTCAGCATCCCCATAAAGCTCATCTGCAGAAGGAAGCATGAAGTACTCCAAAATCTCCTGGTAGATGGCTGCACTGACTCTGGACTTAATGAAGCACAGTGGACCAACACCAGCAGATGACATGGCTCCCCAAATCAACACAGACTGTGGAAACTTCACACTGGACTTCAAGCATCTTGCAGTGTGTGCCTCTCCATTCTTCCTCCAGACTCTGGGTCCTTGGTTTCCAAATGAGATGCAAAAGTTGCTCTCATCAGAAAAGAGGACTTTGGACCACTGAGCAACAGACCAGTTCTGTTTTTCTTTAGCCCAGGTAAGACGCTTCGGACGTTGTTTGTTGTTCAGGA
This sequence comes from Notechis scutatus, assembly GCF_049901735.1. NCBI lineage: Eukaryota > Metazoa > Chordata > Lepidosauria > Squamata > Elapidae > Notechis > Notechis scutatus. The sequence continues at coordinate 23,842,905 of NC_142016.1, read as the reverse complement.
GCGGCTTGACAAGAGGAATAAGACATTTGAAGCCCATGTCCAGGATCCGTCCGTGTGTGGTGGCTCTTGACACACTGACTCCAGCCTCAGTCCACTCCTTGTGAAAGTCCCCAACACTTTTGAATGGCCTTTTCCTGACAATCCTCTCCAGGCTGCGGTCATCCCTGCTGCTTGTGCACCTTTTTCTTCCACACTTTTCCCTTCCACATAACTTTATATTAATGTGCTTTGATACAGCACTTTGGGAACATCCAACTTCTTTTGCAATTACCTTTTGAGGCTTTCCCTCCTTATGGAGGGTGTCAATGATGGTTTTCTGCACAACTGTCAGGTCAGCAGTCTTTCCCATGATTGTGATTCCTACTGAACCAGACTGAGAGACCATTTAAAGGCTCAGGAACCCTTTGCAGACGTTATGGCTTAATTAGCTGATTAGAGTGGGACACTTTGAGCCTAGAATATTGAACCTTTTCACAATATTCTAATGTTCTGAGATTATGGATTTGGGGTTTTCATGAGCTGTAAGCCATAATAATCTCAATTATGACACATCACAGCTTGGACTATCTTGCTTTGCATGTAATGAGTATTATCTCATATATTAGGTTCACCTTTTAAGTTGCATTGCTGAAATAAATGAACTTTTGCACGATATTCTAATTTTTCGAGTTTCACCTATATGCTACTATTCCTCTCTGTTTCTGTACTGCCAAGGCTATGTATAATCTTCCTAATTTTGGGTATTCTAAACATTTCCTATATTGTTCTTTAATGTGTACTTCCTGTAAGCACACGATGTCCACTTTTTGTTTTGCCAATCTTGTTAACATTTGTTTTCTTTTGGTAGGTGAATTCAATCCATAGGTGAAAAGCAGCTCTGGAAAAATCAAGTTTTTCTACCCCAGTTTCTGATGACAGCACTGGGGTGGTATAGTCCTGCAGCTTTTAGAGTCATAAAATAAATCTCCACCCCTTAATTATCACCGTAACCATTTCCTAAGTTACACTTTTACAGAACTCGATTACACAATTCTTGGGCTTGCTTATGAATAAGTTAAAAGATTAATTAATTATGAGATGGCGCAAGAGCTCTTTGCAAGAATTCTAGCAACCTGCAGGGACCGGCAACAGTCTGGAACGATTTGATATCCGTATCGGCCCTCTTTTATTATAGCAGAAAATGCCAGAAATCCTTTTGAGTGACAAGCAGGTGATTGATCTGCAGAGGAATTCTATCAGGCCCTCAACACCGCGGCCCAAATTTAATCAAAACGGTTAAATCAAGAAGCAAAGAAATATTTTGAAAATCAGGAGTCTGACCAGCAGTGTATACTGACTGAGAAGTTATTTTCTGAAGCAAAAGATCCTGGATTCAAATGCATTTTCTTCTACAAATTTGCTAAGCGGACGTATTTATATTACAATATTTGTATAGCTGCCCATCTCATTTCCATGCGACTCTTGGCAGAGGATGCGAGTTAAACACAAGCTAACAATCTGATAATTCAGACCCCTTGTGCAATTCTTCACTACTACAACACTAAGTCAACCCTACCACAGATGTTTGTTATGAGGAATATTCCAAACACTTTACTATGTAAATATCAAGCATTGCTAATGGGCAGAGTTGATCAATAGAGGGACTGTAAAAGAGATTTTGGCCAAAACAAGTAAAGAAGAGAGAGAAAATGTGTGTATTTTTAGTTCTTTTTCAAAATCTATCAATATTCTTAACAGCATTAAATGAATAATTTAAGAAACAGCCAGTTTGGTCTAGTGGTTAAGGTACCAGGCTAGAAAATGGGAGACTGTGAGTTCTAGTTTTGCCTTAGGCGTGAAAGCTGGCTGGGTGACTTTGGGCCAATCACCAGGAGACTGGGAGTTCTAGTCCTGTTTTGGGCATAAAATCTGGCTAGGTGACTTCTGGGTCAATAATTAGCAGGTGGTGAGTTCTAGTCCTGCCTTAGGCATGAAAGCTGGCTGGGTGACTTTGGGCCAATCACCAGGAGATGGTGAGTTCTAGTCCCGCCTTAGGCATGAAAATCAGCTGGAGGACTTTGGGCCAATTACCAGGAGACTGGGAGTTCTAGTCCTGTTTTGGGCATAAAATCTGGCGAGGTGACTTCTGGGTCAATCACCAGGAAATGGTGAGTTCTAGTCCTGCCTTAGGCAGTTGGTTGGGTGACTTTGGGGCGATCCCTCCATCTCAGTCTCCCCACCTCGCAGGGTTGTTGTTATGGGACAAAAATAAGAGCAGGAAGGTGTGATGGATATTTTTGCCGCCTTGAGTTATTTGTAAAAATACAAAGTGGGATAAATGAATGTTTCTACCTGTCCCATTTCATGGAAGTTTCATCCCCAAATCTAATCTATATTAAATCTGATTCTCAATCATTTCTGGACGAGGACATCTGTGGCAATATACCGTCCCAAAACTGAAAGTGCTGTTTGTGGTTCGTTGCATTAACAACCTCCCGTGTTTAAAATTAGGGTTGAAGATAAATCCACAAACTGGAAAGACAAAGCCACAAGGTTGCGTTATCAGTTTCTGAGGCTTGATGAGTCATCAGTGAAACCCGAAAACCAAGGAGAGCCTGTGTGTGTTGCCAGCTTGGATCATCTGACGAACCATAAAGGTATGGTTTCTTATCTACATCGTTAAACAGAAGATGATAGATAGATAGATAGATAATGTATATATATATGTGTGTGTGTGTGTGTGTGTATGTATGTGTATGTGTGTGTGTGTGTGTGTGTGTGTGTGTATATATATATATATATATATATATATATATATATATCCTGCTTAAAGTGGGCCATAGCATTTTGGACAATTGTCAAGTTAATGCGAGTTGAATTATTATTTGAACTTCAAAGCAATCCGTGGATCCATTTTAAGCAATGAGAAAGGGAGCCCTTGCCAAATTGCAGCGTTCTTTGCAAACTCATGAATTGGGAAGAAACTGTAGGGCAGCGTTTGTCCACAATACTTCGATGCTGGCTTGGTTCCAATTTGATTGCCACTTAATAGATTGAAATATTCAACAGCTTCATCATTTGGACGTTTAATGTGTGGCTGGCACCCTAGGGGTGCCAAAGCGCATCGCTGAGGTAGGTCAAGAAAGCAGTATGAAGTAATGATTTTAAATAAAGGTTTTGGAAGCAACATTTCTGCCCTTTCCCACTGAGTCACCTTGAATATTCAAAGATTCCACTGTGCTAGAATACATTGGCTCTTACTTATAGTCCTCGATCTACGACCACAACTGAGCCCAAAATGTCTGTCCTCTACACCAGGGATCCCCAACGCCCCTGCCCCGCACCCCCCCCCCCCCCCCCCCCCCCCCACAAACCCCCCCCCCCAACCCCCCACACCACCCCAAAACCCCCCCCACACGCCCCCCCCCCCCCCCGCCCCCCCCCCCCCCCCCCCCCCCCCCCGCCCCCCCCCCCCCCCCCCCCCCCCCCCCCCCCCCCCCGCCCCCCCCCCCCCCCCCCCCCCCCCCCCCCCCCCCCCCCCCCCCCCTCCCCCCGTCACCCCCCCCCCCTTTTTTCCTCCCCCGCGCCCCCCCCCACAACCCCCCCCCAACCCCCCCCCCCCCCCCCCCCCCCCCCCCCCCGCCCCCCCCCCCCCAACCCCCCCCCCCCCCCCCCCCCACCCCCCCCCCGACCCCCCCCCCCCCCACACCCCCCCCCCCCCCCCCCCCCCCCCCCCCCCCCCCCCCCCCCCCCCCCCCCCCCTACACCCTACACCATTTCTGACAGATGGCAGTCCAGTCTCTTCTTGAAAGCCTCCAGAGATGAAGCTCCCACAACTTCTGTGGGCAACTTCTGTTCCGTGGGCTGACTGTTCTCACTGTCAGAAAATTCCTCCTCATTTCCAGGTTGAATCTCTCCTTGCTCAGGTTCCATCCATTATTCCTTGTCTGGCTTTCAGGTGGAAAACCCCCTCCTCTTTGTGGAAGCCCCTCAAATATTGGAACACTGCTATTAGGCCTGGCTTTGGTGTGTGTGTGTGTGTGTGTACGTGCGCAATGGCCACAATAGCAATAGCACCTAGACTTATATACCACTTCACAGGGTTTTACAGCCTCTCCAAGCAGCTTACAGAGTCAGCTTCTTGCCCTCAACAATCTGGGTCCTCATTTTACCAACCTCAGAAGGACGGAAGGCTGAGTCAACCTTGAGCCTGGTGAGATTTGAAGTGCCAAATTGCAGGCAGCCGGCAGCAGAAGCAGCCTGCAGTACTGCACTCTAACCACTGCGCCACCGCAGCTCAATGGGGGGGGGGAGGGGGGAATCCTTGGTCTTCGCTGAGCTTGGTTGTTTTATTGCAGACGTTTCATTACCAAACTAGGTGATATCATCAGTGCAACCAGGACGCTTGGCTTCGCAAACAGCTGCTGAGATGCGAAACGAAAAGCAGACCCTCGTGTGGCTCTGGTAATTAAAAGACTAAGCTAGCGGCCAAAGGGAAGGGCCTTGCTTCCATTTCATCTCTACGAGTCTTGCTTGGTCACCCTGGAGAAGCCACTGGTTCCTTATTCACTGATAAGAGGGAGATACCCAGTTTCCCAGAAAATACAACCTACCCTGAAAGTAAGTCCTAGCTTGATTTTTACATGTGCGCCTAATATAAACCCTAATTCAGATCCCGCCCACTCGCATGCATGGGTAAAAATTAAACTAGGATGGGGAGGTGGAACAGTCCTACTACATACCTTTGGACAGTTGTAGCCAGGCCTCGCACACCCCGACACCTGCCTTGCCGGCCCATTTTTTCTACAGCCGGCAAAGCCAGCAAGGCTTTCCTGAAGGCCTCTGTAGCTGATAAGAAAGCTCCGGATCGATCCAGAGTTCTGTTATCGGAAAGCCTTGCCGGCCACAGGAAGTAGTAGTTCCTGAAGGCCTCTGACAGCGAAAAAGAGGCCGGGGGCCACACAAGTGAGGTTAGTCAATGGATAACATCCCTTAAAAATAAAACCTGGTGCCTTTTTTGGCAGCAAATATGTATGTATGTATGTATGTATGTATGTATGTATGTATGTATGTATGTAGCTTAGTTCGGGTATTTTCCCACGTCATAGTAGTTGTGCTTTTAAAGTCTGTGTTTATTGGTCTTGGTGACTTGGACAGACCAAGACTCCCAACCAATCAGGATGAAGAAAAAAACATTCTGGCACAGCAATAGGCTGCCCCAAATTTAAATCTGAAACCACTGTAAAAGTCTGACTCACAGACGGACACAATACAGAAGCCTGATGATGGCAGATGAGATTCTGCCGAAACATTGCTACAACTTTAAAAGCACAACTACAATGACGTGGGAAAATACCCGAACAAAGCTGAAGAACCAGGGTGAATGGTTTTTTCGGTAAGCTTACATAGGTTTTAACCCCTTTGGAGATGGCAGCTGTGAATTTCCTAGAGAAGCTAATGCTTTTTCGTACCACACAGGAACACGTTGGCCTTAAAGGACAGGCACCTACCTGCCCTTTAAGGCCAACGCTGGCACCACCCAGCTCATCCTTCTTTCTATCCTGCATAATGCACAATGTGAAGACAAGAAGAGGGGGGTGGGGTCCAGAAGGGGCGGATTTTTACCTGAATAAGACGCCTTTGATGATCTGCCAGGCATTCGGGGCTTGTTGCTGGGGCTGGTTCGGCTGCTGAGTCTCCACGACCCCTTCGCCGCCCCCCGCGGTGCCATTGCTGGTCACTTGCTTTAGAAGCAGGGGACAAGAAGAGAGAAAGACGGGCATCACAAAAAGCTACGGGACACGCAAGAAATCAGATTTCTTTAAATCTTTAATTACCTTTGAAATCATTTTAATTTTCTAACTTGGGTGAGGTGGACGGTGTAGAAAATTGATTTAAAAAAAAAAATACCCCAAAAAAGAAATCCCGTTTTTTTTATGGCAATGGGTTTCCGACGATGTGAACTATATGAAAAAGTGCTTTTACTTTTTCAGCATCGCTACCAATCTATCTAAAATCTAACTGACTTTATGGGAGAGAGTAGACAGAGAACGTGACTCTTCCTTTCACCCACATTGTCTGGATGTAAACCTTCCCTTCCTATTTTTTTTTTAAGTTAAAAAGAAGCAACTAGAAATCCTCTTCCCCATAAAGAACTTCAAATGAGTTCATAGCCATTTTCAAATGGAAGAGAAAAAGGCAACCATCCTACATTATCCCTTTGGGTTGAGGGCATACGAGAGCAGATATAGTACAGTCCTCAACTTACTACAGTTTGTTTAGTGACCATTGAGGTTACAACGGCAGTGAAAAAAGTGACTTACGACAGTTGTTCACCCTTAGGACGGTCGTAGCTTCCCATGGCCAGGTGATCAACCTTCGGACGCTTGGAAACTGACTCATATTTGGGACGGTTTGCTGTGTTCCGGGGTCACGTGATTCCTCTCTTGTGACCTTCTGACAAGCCGTGTCAACGGGGAAACCAGATTCACTCAACAACCATGTAACAAACCACTGCAGTGATTCACTTAACAATGGCGGCAAGGCGGGTCATAAAATGGGACAACGCTCGTTTAACAAATGACTCGTTTAGCCACAGAACTTTGGGGCCCGGCTGTGGTCAGCCAAGTGAAATCCTAAGCCAATGTTTTACTATTGCTCTGATGATCGATTGATGTTCACAGGATGGCAACTTGGCTTTCCACCCCAAGCATGGACAACTGAAGACAACGTCCATTAAGTTGTTCAGAGGCATTGCCGGGTTTTCATGATAACGCCAAAGCAGAGGCAGAAAACGTTCACGCATGGCGAGAAGTTTTCTAATTGGGTAATCAACCCATTTGATCTCCTGTACGTCGGTGTGAAATTGGGGGTGTGTTATGCCTTTGTGAACCTCACACCACCCTTGCCGAGGAATCTCATTGGGCCTTGCCTCCCCAGCTAACCAGTTTGGTGAGATCTTTCGTCTCCTCCTAAATATGACTTTAAAACTTGGCTCTGACCTTATTTTCAGCTATTAAACAAGCCTCGATTCTACCACTATATACTAACCTCCAATGTGGAAACCTATCCAATTAATCCCACCTTTGACCTGTATTCTTTTAATAAGTGACTAAACTTATCAGGAAGTTATGCAACAACAGCAATAAAATTACACATGTAAAGACTTCTCATTGATGTTTTACACACACACACACATATCTTCAGGGAACAGTTTCAGCAAAGGGTCACCATATATCTCACTGCAATTATCCACACATAACCATTTATAAGCAACTTACTCCTAAATGGGAAGGAAGATCAGATTTTCAATTAACGAAGTAATTGGGGTCTTAAATTTGTCTTTTTACTGTTGAAGGACTAGTTAATTTGCTAGACTGAAAATCTTCCTCTAAAAAGTATTAGATTGGTCTGGAAATTAGTAGGTTTCGACGGTGTTTTTTTACCTAGGTACATTGGTATTAGGATTTATTTTGGGGGTCTATAAAGCCTTAATTTTATTACCATTTGGGAATCAAACAAAGCATTAATTTTTCAAATGTTGAATGATACCATTTGCACAACACCTACCTAAATTATATTGTTTATAGCTATAGGAAACCTTCCAATGTTAATCCCATTTTACAGATTATGTTCCAGACTCACAGTTTATGTTCCTAAGGGCACACCAAGCCAATAAAATTAACTGAAAAACAGAAGTAATTGAATTTGTCTTTGGCATAGGAAGGTCAAAATTCACCAGCTGAGGATTCCAACCGTTTCTCAAATCTTATGTTTCACCCCAGTTACAGAGGGGAAATTAAGTCTCCAAATCCAGACTGAATAGTTCTAAAAAATACTCGATCTTATGCAAAAGACAGGATTGACTTCAAGGTATGATTATCCTTCATACCTGAAAACAGAAGAGAGGCAGAGCCAGATTGTAACCAGAGAATATTAAATGAAAGCAGAGGACGCAGTAAGGAGAATAAAGGAGAAGTAGGTGAAAGCATCCAGATCATAAATGTTCCAGGGGAATCCCAAGGCACATTGTAAGGCACCACTCTTAAAAGATACAGATGACTGGCAGTTGGAATTAAAGCGCAGTTTCCCAGCAAAGGGTGCAGAGCCACAGGTGTGGAAAGGGTAATTCCTTGCATTTATCCTGTCTGAAGCAGTTGGTAACCAGCAGCATTCCGAGCACTGTTGACTAAATATTGATAAAAACAAAAAAAATACAGAGCGTTCCTCCAGGATATATCTCCACCCTCTGAATCGATGGCTTTTCTGGAGAACAAAAAAATAATTTTCCACTGTTAGAGGAGGGATGGGTGAGCACCGTTCTACTGAAATATTTCACTTTGGAGAAGCGAGCCTTGGGAAATAACTCAGGCAGAGACTGCACCAGGCCCTGATAAACGACTCAATAATTCTCACTGTTGAGATACAAGAGAATTATCCCCTCCAGAAAAGGGCAAGTGGAGGGGGGGGGAAGACAAGAGGACTGAACCAGGCCGCTCAAGGCAAACAATACCCTCTATGAATGGGTGTTTTTATTTAATAGTGGCTCTTTATTAGCCCATTTGTTTCTTACTACATACTAGTGTCCCCTGGTACACAGTTCAAGAATGGCTGCTGTTGACAACAATGAGCATTTACAAAGGAGAAACCAGGGCATTTCTTTTCTGGTCATGAGTTCAGAAAGGATTCTTTTTTTTTTTTTTTAAATAGAATAAGTCTCACTGGGGAGCAGGATGCTTGCCACATTTTTAGAAATCATGTGACGGAGGGAAAGAGGTGGATTTTGGTCATCTAAACCAGGTTGCAGGTTGATAGTTCACCAGGGCAGCAACCTTTGCAACAGCAGGAAGCTAGACAAAGAAACGAATCATTCATCTAGCAGATGAAGGAACAATTCGGGCTCTGTGTCATTTCCCCATGGAGGAAACTACAAAGCAAAATATGCTGCAAAAGGAAGAAAGCAGAATGATACTGGCCTGCTTTGGGAAGGGGGGGAATTGTACCTAGCAGGAAGTCCAAAAGTCAATTTCCCAAAAGAAAGAAAGAAAAGCCAAAAAAAAAAAAAAGCTCAAAAGGAGATGTTAAAGCAAACAAACACCAGTAGTATTTTTTTTCTCCTGGTGGGAGAGAAGTAGCAATTAATCCTGGCTAAATGTCGATGGACATGGTGGTACTACTCAGAGACAGATGCTTCAAGGATTCACCTGGGAGGAAAGATGAAGCAGAGATAGAGCAGGGGTCTCCAAGCTTGGCAGCTTGAAGATATGTGGAGTTCAACTCCCAGAATTCCCTAGCCAGCATGGCTGGCTGGGGGATTCTGGGAGTTGAAGTTCACCCATCTTAAAAGACGATGGCTGGGAGATCCTGGGAGTTGAGTTCCACCCATCTTAAAAGATGCTGGCTGGGGGATTCTGGGAGTCGAAATCCACCCATCTTAAAAGATGGCTGGGGGATTCTGGGAGTCAAAGTCCACAAGTTTCCAAGGTTGGAAACTCCTGAGATACAGGTCCATAACCATGAAAGCAGTGGAGCAAAAGAAAAATGACAGGACACAGTTCTGTCTTCCTGAATTGGAAGCCATTGACTAAACCTCAGATGAGAAAAGGAAGTTGACAATCCAGAATGGAGAGTATCGGAAAGGCGGGTCCTTGGCTTCGTAGCTGATGAAATAGAAGGCCAAACCATCATGATTCATGATTGTCCAAATTGGCCATTCAGTTCCATAAATAGCCTTGGCCCAACGATTCGTGAATCATCCTATTCCTCCGTGGCCATTGCGAGAATGAAATTGAAACAGTGCAAGGACTGAAGCTCCCTTCTAGGTCGTGTGGATTTGTTTGGTGCTTGCCGGGTTTCTGCCATGGTTTGCTTGGGATTTTTACTGTTGGATTATTTTATCATTGAATTATTTTACTTTTCTGGGATGTTTTTCTCTCTATTGAATTGCCCAGAAAGCAGAGTGGAGGTCAAACAAAAATTTAGATTAGGGATTACCTGTAACAAATAAATCCATAAACAGGCAGTTCTTGAGTTATGACCGCATCGGAGCCCAGAATGTATGTTGCTAAGTGAAACATTTGCAAAGTGAGCTTGTCCCATTTTTACGACTTTTCTTGCCACATTTGTTAAGCGAACAGGGTTGTTGAGTGACTCTGGTTTCCCCATTCACTTTGCTTGCCAGGTGGTCCCAAAAGGGGGGAATCGCATGATCTCGGGGGACCCTGCAAACCGTCGTAAACATGAGTCAGTTGTCAAGCATCCGAATGCAGATCACGTGACTGTGGGGGAATGCTGCGACGGTCGTTAAGTGTGAAAAACGGTCATTAAGTCACTTTTTCCCCTGGTGCCATTGTAATGTTGAACCGCTGTAAAGTTGAGGACTACCTGTACAACACCAAATTCTTTTGGAAAGGAATAGAGAGAGAGATGAAATCCTTTGGATCCATTCGATTCCACCCGACCAGGGCAGTTAGGATACCTGCCCCCTGATAAACCCTGTTTTATTTCACACACACCCTTCATTTTCCTTGCTGAATTTTTAGCCAAATAGGTTAAAATTGGGGAGAGGGGGACCGAGATGTTGTTTTTAATTCCCCCCCCCCAAAAAAGATCTCTATAACCTGCCCCTGGGCTTCTCCCTTTCTGGAGACATTGGGACTACCGTTCCCAGAAGCCCCTACCAAGCACAAGAACGGCCGCCCGGGCCGGGGATTCTGGGAGTTGTAGTCCCAGCCCCCAAATCCCCCCCTTGGCAGAGACCAGGGTTGTTGTTTTTTGGTGGGGGGGGGGAAGGAATCCTGACTTGTAAAGAGCCGGGTTGCTGAATGAAGGGGAGATGGGGGTCTTGTGGGGGGGCTGTCGGGCGGGGGGCTATTGGAGGCCGTCACGTGATCCCAGGGAAGGAGGGGCGGCGGGGGCGAGAAAGGAAAGTACCCCGGGGGCGAGGGGAAGGTGAAGCCCGGGCCTATCGCACCTCGGGGAAAGGAGGCCGCCCGGGATGGACACCGTAAAGGGAGGGGGAAAGCAGAAGAGCCCCGCCGGCGGTACCTGTCCAAGGCCGGCTCCCGGCCCTGCGGCTGTTACCACCTCCGTCTCCGGCGCCGCCATCTTGCTGCGCCGTTGCCTGGTGCAATTCTCGCGAGACTTTCCTCGCTTTCCCAACTCCCGTTCTTCCTTTTTTTTTTTTTTGCCCGTCACGTGGGCATCACCTCCTGGAGGCGGGGCTCGTTTGCAGGACTCTCGTTACCGTAATGCTGAAAGAAGCGGCGCGAGAGATTACCGTATGTGCAGCATAAATAATAATAATAATAATAATAATAATAATAATAATAATAATAATAATAATAATAATAATAATAATAATAATAATAATAATAATAATAATAATAATAATAATAATAATAATAACAACAACAACAACAACAGCAACAGCAACAACAATAATAATGTGTAAGGCTTTATAGAGTGGTATTAGTACCTCCCTTGATTTTGATTATATCCTGTTAATGCAATTTAGGATTGCGTTGGCTTTTTTGGCTGTTGTAGGACTCCCTGTAACCTTGTTTGATCCATCCACAGGAATGCTTGCCAAATAACCTGAGGCTTGGAACAAATTCTTTAATGGGGCTTGTTTGGTTTGCAAGGGAGCATCCCGGGTGCAGCTAACCTATTCTGGTTTGTTCAGAAGCCCCCATTTAGCGCAAGGTGTGAGTTGACCCATCATAGCAGTGTCTTCCCCAACGTTCCTTCATTACCCCAAACCTCTTATCCAAAGGATCTTCAAGTCAGCACGTTTAGTTTAGTTTTTTTTAACTACCGAATCTTCTTTCTGACCCCATGAGGGATAGAAACTTGATTTTTAGACTAAAGCTAATAACTCACTCTCTGGGACATGCAAGCTGGGGGATTCTGGGAGTTGAAGGCCAGGCGTTTTCAACTTCAACATTGCCAAGGTTGTCTGTTCATTTTTATTAAGGAGGTGGACGGGACGCCTCCAGAAATCATGGGTGGTCCGTCACTGGAGGCTTTCCAGGAGAGATTAGACGGCCATTTTGTGGTAGAACGGTATAGGGCAGGGGTGGGCAAACTACGGCCCGCGGGCCACATCCGGCCCGTTGGTCTGTCCAATCCGGCCCGCCCTGAAAAAAATAGCTGGGCGTGGCGTATTGCCCTGCGCCGCGTGGCCCCCAAAGCTGCAAAACAGTGCGGAGCACTCGGGTAGGAAAGAAAGAAGAACTTTGCAAAGGCCTCGCTGGGAGTTCGAAATCACCTTCAGTGCGACCTCTCCGAAGGTGAGTCCCTCGCCCGATCCCCTTTTTTCCGGGGCTTCAGGCTTAAACTTTGCAAAGGCAAAGTCTGCAGGCGGGAGCGTCTTCCGGCCGAGGAGCGGAAGGGTTCCGCCCGGCAGGCGGGCTGCTTGGAGCGGGCTGCTTGGAGCCATCTAAAGCTAGGCCGCTGCTGGTGGAGCCTTGCCCTGCCTTGGTGCCCCGTTCGGGCTCGGCGGTCCTGCTCGGGCGGCACTTTAAAAGCCTGCTCCCAGCACCCGAGCAACTTCCCAGCAACTTGCGGCTTCCTTTTTCCTCGCGGCGCCGCGCTGGCCCTGAGCCGCACGGCGGAGGGGAAACCCGAGCACCGCCGGTCGCCTCCTCCAAGCAGCCCACCCGCCCGCCAGGCGGAACCCTTCCCGCTCCTCGGCGGGAAGACGCCCGCCTGCAAACTTTGCCTGTGCAAAGTTTAAGCCTGGAAGCCCGGAAACCCGAGCAACTTCCCAGCAACTTTCGGCTTCCTTTTAACTCGCGGGCGCTTGCACCTGGCCCCGAGCCGCGTGGCGGAGGGAAGCCCAGCGGGCGGGCGGGCTGCTTGAGGAGGCGACCTGGCGGTGCTCCGGCAGCAGCAACAGGCAGTTCCGCCCGGCTCTGCTCAGGTGTCCGGCTGGGGCTGTCAGGAGTTGCTACCGCCGCGCAGCTCGCGCTGCTCCAGTCCCAGCGTTGCTTTGGGAAGGAAAAGGCAAAACCAGGAGCCACTGAGCCTGAGCCTCCGGTGCCGCTGCTGCCGTTGCAAAGCACCGCCGCGGCTCTTCCTTTTGCCTTTCCCTTCCCAAGGCAACGGGACCGGAGCTGCGCCGGCGGTAGCAACTCCTGACTCAGGGGGCCTCCGAGGGGAGGGGAAGGAGGAGAAGAGGGGAGGGGAAGGAGGAGAAGAGGGGGGAAAGGGTGGGGGGCGATTCCCAAAAAATCTTGTGCTGACCCGCCCGTCTGTCAAATTTGAAAAGTCAATGCGGCCCCCGAGCCAAAAAGTTTGCCCACCCCTGGTATAGGGTCTCCTGTTTGAGCAAGGGGGTTAGACTAGAAGACCTCCAAGGTCCCTTCCAACTCTGTTATTCTGTTAAAAAAAAACACCCTGAATGCCTTTAGATTCCGACGTTGCATTTTTAAAATTGCCTTTGCCTGTTAAGTTATGTGGGATCCGTGAATCTGGGGTATTTCTTTTTTAAACTTGTTTCTTTTCCCTCATTTTCTTTTTCTTGCTTGTGTGTGTGTTGGGGAGATTGGCTTGGCAAAACGGCAGCCTTGGACTCGGTTGTGATGAGCGTTGGCTGGCTGGGGAATTCTGGGAATTGAAGTCTTAAAGTGGCCAAGTTTGAAGACCCCCCCCCAGTATAGGGTCTCCTGCTTGAGCAAGCTGGTTGGGCTAGATGACCTCCAAGGCCCCTTCCAACTCTTGTTATTCTGTTTTTTGTTTTAAATAATAATTCGCATTCTTTCCCAACGGCGGAACCGAAAACAAAAGCTCCTAGCTTCGATCCAGCTTTCTGGAAATGAAAATAATAATAATAATAATCGCATTTTCTCTCCCTCCTTCCCTCCCTCCTCCTCCTCCTCCTTTCCCAAGTTTGCTCTTCCGTTGTGTTTCTTTTTTCCCCCCTCCCCAGGTCTCTGCCTTGGCCCCGCCCCTTTTCCGCTCGGCTGGGGCTTTCCCGTTCCAAGAAGTCTGACCTCATCGGCGGGGCCTCGTCCAATCAGGAGGCAGCAGCCGGCCCAGCAGGGGGAATTCCAAGGAACGCTCGGCCCCCCTTTCGCGACCCAAAAGGACTTTTCTCTCTCTCTCTCTTTTCTTTTCTTTTCTTTTTTTTCCTTTGAAAGAAAGGAAAGGGGAACTTAGAAAGGAGGGGAAAAAAAATAAGTTAGCACTTTTGGGGGGGGGGATTTTTTTTGGAGGGGGCTGGCAGCCTGCGGGGACTGGGGGGCTCCGCAGGGGCATGAAGCCGGTGGCCGGAGCGAAAGCAGCCCGAGGCCGGGAGATGATTCTTCTGTAGGTAGGCGGGGGCGAGAGAAAGTGGCCGGGCGGAGGAGAGGGTTGGCCGGAGGTGGGCTGAGTTAACGCCACGCTGGTTCCTCCGGGCTGGGAGAGAGGCAGCCGAGCCTGGGCAGCGGGCGAGGGTCCCTCGGCTGGAGGCAAGCTGCTTGCCACCTGCCCCGCCCGGATTCCTGCATTTTCTTCTCCTGTCATGTTGCAGAGATTAGCAACTTAATAACGAAAGAAGATTTAACGCAATACAATTAAATTACAGGTACAGTATATAGATAACGTGTAAGAATATATACTGTAAGCCATGTTATGATTGGACTGTACGGGACTAAAACGGATAGAATGACAAGTGTATATAGACTGCAAGAGTCTTTCAAACTTGACAGCTTTTAAGACTTGTGGACTTCAACTCCCACCATTCCTCCTCCAGGCATGGTTAGCTCAGGAATTCTGGGAGTTGAAGTCCACAAGTCTTAAACTTGCCTGTTTGGGTGGAGGGTTGGACGAGATCAGGGGTCTCCAACCTTGGCAACTTTAAGACTTGTGGACTTCAACTCCCAGAATTCCTCAGCCAGCAAAGCTTCAACTCCAGAAGTCTTAAACTTGACCAAGTTTGAAGACCCCAAGTGTAGGGTCTCCTGTTTGGATGGAGGTTGACAGGGGCCCCCCACCCCCCCCCCTGGCAACTTTAAACTTACTCAACCCCAACCTCAGCCCAAAGCTTCACCCTGGAGAGTCTTAAAGTTTGAAGACCCCAAGTGTAGGGTCTCCTGTTTGGGTGGAGGGTTGGACTAGAAATCAGGGGTCTCCAACCTTGGCAACTTTAAGACTTGCAGACTTCAACTCCCAGAATTCCTCAGCCAGCAAAGCTTCAACTCTGGGAGTTGAAGTCCACAAGTCTTAAACTTGACCAAGTTTGAAGACCCCAAGTGTAGGGTCTCCTGTTTGGGTGGAGGGTTGGACGAGATCAGGGGTCTCCAACCTTGGCAACTTTAAGACTTGCAGACTTCAACTCCCAGAATTCCTCAGCCAGCAAAGCTTCAACTCTGGGAGTCCACAAGTCTTAAACTTGACCAAGTTTGAAGACCCTTGGTATATAGAGAATAGAATAGAATTCTTGATTGGCCAAATGTGATTGGACACAAAAGGAATTTGACTTCGGTGCATGTGCTCACAGTGTGCATAAAAGAAAAAATAAAATACATTCATTAAGAATCCTAAGATCACAACAGTGATAGTCATAGGATATTGATAAGCAATCAAATAGTAGGAAACAAATACAATAATATAAATTGTAACGATACAAGCAACACTGTTATAATCATAAGCGGGAAGAGATAGGTACTAGGAAGTGTTATTATAATCTAGTAGTACAGGAATAATAGTAATAAAGTCTTAGTAAATAAGTTGACAGTGTTGTGGGAATGAGTTGTTTAGCAGAATGATGGCATTCGGGGGAAAAACTGTCCTTGTGTCTAGTTGTGCTGGTGTGCAGGGCTCTATAGCGTCGTTTTGAGGGTAGGAGTTGATACCATTTTTGTCCAGGATGTGAAGGGTCTGAAGATATTTTCACAGCCCTCTTTTTGACTCGTGCAGTATACAGGTCCTCCATGGAAGGCAGGTTGGTAGCAATTGTTTCTTCTGCAGTCATAATTACTCTCTGAAGTCTCTGTCTCTCTTGTTGGCTTGCAGAACCAAACCAGACAGTTATAGAGGTGCAGTTGACAGACTCAATCATTTCCTCTATAGAACTGTATCAGCAGCTTCTTAGGCAGTTTGAGCTTTCTGAGTTGGCGCAGGAAGAACATTCTTTGTTGTGCTTAATAATAAAAGAAGATTAACACAATAGAAATAAATACAGGTACAGTATATAGATATGTGTAAGAATATATGCTGTAAGCAATATTACGATTGGACTGTACATGACTAAAACGGATAGAATGATAAGTGTATAGACTGCAAGGGAATGATAAGATAGAATGATAGAATGATAAGTGTATAGACTGCAAGACTTCAAACTTGACAGCTTTTAAGACTTGTGGACTTCAACTCCCAGAATTCCTTCTCTGGTCATATTGGCTCGGGAATTCTGGGAACTGAAGTTCCCAAGTCTTAAACTTGCCAAGTTTGAAGACCCTTGGATTAGATAGATAGATAGATAGATAGATAGATAGATAGATAGATAGATAGAGAGATAGATAAGATAAGATAAACAGACAGATACAGACAGACAGAGATGGAGTTAGAAGATAGATACTGTTCAGGGGTCTTCAAACTTGACAGCTTTAAAACTTGACTTCCATTCCCAGAATTCCTCCTCCAGTCATGTCAGGAATTCTGGGAGTTGAAGTCCACAAGTCTTAAACTTGCCAAGTTTGAAGACCCTTGGATTAGAGCCTGGTTATTTTCTTACAGAGAGCATCAAGGACCCTACAGTTCAACTCCGAGCTACAAATATTATCCTCTATTAGTTAAAATATATAATTTATTGAACCCTTCCATCTTGCCGCTCCCGTCCTCTTCTTCTACTTCCTGTAACAAATGGTTTACAGGTTGCAAACAAAAAACAGACTCTGCAATTGGTTTTCCTATTAAATGAATCCAGAAAATGGTTTGTGGTTTTAGGGACCTGTTTCTTTATGAATATATATATATATATAGTATTTTTGTGATGTTTAACTGGTTATAATTCCTGGGAGAGTTGTTGGCATGGACAATCTATACACGAATAATCAAAAAATATCATAGTAGTTACACTGCAAACACTCTGACAAGGAGACATTTTCTGACAATCAACCAAGGGAACAGAAGTTGCCCTTGGAAATTGTGGGAGCTTCATCACTTGAGACCTTCAAGAAGAGATTGGACTGCCATCTGTCAGAAATGGTGTAGGGTCTCTTGCTTGGGCAGGGGGTTGGACTAGACGACCTACAAGGTCCCTTCCAACTCTGATTATCTGTTATTTGTTATTAGGTCCGTCAATCAGAATAGAGCTGGAAGGGAGCTTGGAGGTCGTCTAGTCCAGCCCCCCTGGTCAAACACTATCCCATTTCAGGTTGGATAGCCCTGGTGTGCAGGATCCCAAGTGTGGGACTTGGGCCACTTAGGAGAAGACAGCATTTGTTTATTTTTTCCCCCTCTAAGTTTTCAAATACAGGAGAGTCTCCCAGCAGTTCCACCCATTGGGGCTGCATGCTGTGCTTAGCCAGAGTTTGCTGGAGAATTACAAGGTTGGAAGGGACCTTGGGAGGTCTTCTAGTCCAACCCCCTGCTCAAGCAGGGAAAACCCTTTACCACTTCAAACAAATCTCTTCTCAAAGACCTCCAGTGATGGAGCACCCAGAACTTCTGCTGGCAAGTCCTTCCACTGATTTAATTATAAGGAAGTTTCTCCTTAGTTCCGAGTTGCTTCTCTCCTGGGTTAGTTTCCATCCGTTGCTTCTTGTCCTGCCTTCAGGGGCTTTGGAGAATTAAATTGACCCCTCCCTTCCCTCTTCTTTAATAACAGAATAACAGAGTTGGAAGGGACCTTGTGGGTCATCTAGTCCAACCCCCTCCCTCGCCCAAGCGGGAGACCCTACACCGTGCCTTTGTAGCAGCCCCTCAAATATTGGAAGACGGCCATCATATCACCCCTAGAAATGGTGTAGGGCAGTGGTGGCAAACCTTTTCCGGCTCCTGTGCCGGTAATTGTGTGCGCTCGTGTGCCAGCACACCAGAAAGCAATGCGTGCTGGGGCCTCTTCACCATCACGGGTGTAAAGTCTTCCTGCTTGGGCGGGTGGGGGGGGTTTGGACTAGATGACCTACAAGGTCCCTTCCAACTCTGTTCATCTGTTCTTCTAGTTAAGATTTGGGCATGGCAGCTGGCATGTATTTACCACGGTTGCTGTGTCCCGGGGTCAGGGGATCACCATTTGCTTTGCACGAGCAAAGTCGAGGTGTGTTCTGATGCCCTGAGGTGTGTTCAAAATTAGGTGTGTTCTGACGCCCTGAGTTATTTATAAAAGTAATAAGAGGCGTGATATAAATGAATAAATCCATGACAATGGTCTCATTTTGGCGCAGACTGTCGGATGGTTCTCCAGTGGGTCATGCGAAGGCAGAAAGCTGATTTCAAATAAACTCTGGCTAACTATCAGGAGAAAGCTTGCCAAAGGTGAGATTCACAGGAAATTTAAATGCCCGGTTTATGAGGGGGAAGGAAGGTATAGGGTCTTCTGCTTGGCTGGGTGCGGGGTTGGAGTAGATCAAGGGTCTGCAACCTTAAAACACTCCAAGAGCCATTTGGACCCATTTCCCACAGAAAACAAAACCCCGGGAGCCAATAATTTAACAACCGGTGTAACTGGGTGGGTGTGGCCAACTCGAGGCCACTCCCACCCACCCAGTTCCTCTTACTCCGGAATATGGAGCGAGTCTCCATCCACCAACATCACCCTTACCTTGTCAGGCCAGGTGAGGAGTGACGGGAAGGGGAGGGGCCAGCCAGTGATGGGATCAGCCAACAGGGAGCCACAGCAAAGGGCCAAATGAGCCGCATGTGGCTTCAGAGCCACAGGTTGCCAACCCCTGGCCTAGATTGTCTGTCTGTCTGTCTCATCTATCTCATCTCTTTATCTCATCTATTCTTTCTTTCTTTCTTTCTTTCTTTCTTTCTTTCTTTCTTTCTTTCTTTCTTTCTTTTCTTTCTTTCTTTCTTTCTTTCCTTTCCTTTCCTTTCCTTTCCTTTCCTTTCCTTTCCTTTCCTTTCCTTTCCTTTCCTTTCCTTTCCTTTCTTTCTTTCTTTCTCTCTCTCTCTCTCTCTCTCTCTCTCTCTCTCTCTCTTTCTCTCTTTGTAATCAATTTTACAAAGTTTCTATGTTCCTCCAGTCATGTCTGACTTCTTTCAGTTTAAAACCTCCAAATCAACAGTAAACCTGAAATGAAACTTACCAATATAACAGGGTAAACAGAATAACTATTGTCATTTTACAAGTGGTTGCCGACCCCTGGACTAGATGACCTACAAGGTCTCTTCCAACTCTGTGAATCTGTAAATCCCAGTTTGTAGTATGTTGGATGCTCTGTAGTAGATAAGAAGATGCTCCAGAGAGTTATAAACACAGCACAAAAAATCGTCAGTTGCTCTCTTTCTTCTTTGGAAGAGATTGCGAAGACCAGACTCCTCTCTAGAGCACAAGAAATCTCCGGATGACCGTTCTCATCCTGGACATTCATATTTTGAACTGTTACCACCAGGGAGACGTTATGGGTGTCTTAAAATGAGGATTAATAGACTGAGAAACAGTTTCTTTTCCAAGGCAATAATTGTCTTGAATCAAACAATGCATATGTGATTTAGCCCTATGTATATAGTGGCATTTTTAAACTATCTAACTTACTATATGTTTTAGACTAGGTTTTTAATTATGATTATTTTAATCATTTTAATTTTTAAATACTCTGTAGTGTAATTGTGACGTGGTGTTTGGGGCCATGCGCTGGAGTAGCTTTCAAATTTCATTGTATTTGTAGAATGCAATGACAATAAAGGTATTCTATTCTATTCTAAATCCCAGATTGCAGGATGGAAATTGTCTGGAGGATAGGATGAACGTCTTGTGTCAGCTTTGGAAGGCATATTAGCACCAGGCGCTTCCACACTGCCACATTCTTGAGCCTGGGAAAATGGGAGGGGGGAATTTCTTGGAGCATATGTGGTTCGACATAACAACATTCTTCTTCTAAGTCAAGGTCATGTTATCTCTGCACCTGGGTGAGAGCTGGGACGGATGGCGATTGGGGCATGTGATGCGATGATGGGTGCAGGGGATGGATTTTGTAGTTTTTACTTATTGCAAGAAAGCCCAGAACTTTCAGATTTGGGATTGCCCAGATGTGCCAGTTTCCTATCCAAATAAAAACAGAACTTTTGAGAAGATGTCTTTCTCAGGAGTTATTGGTTGGATTGGAGGTTTTCTGGAACGCTGACATCCTGATTAATTCTTATTTTTTTCCCATCTTTTTTTACAGGCCCCCCTACTTGCCACTTCTAGCTTGTCCATGATGCAGCCGAACAGAGAGACTTCGGGTAAGGATTTTCAGCATCTTGCTTTAAAAGGTGGTCCTCGACTTACGACCCCCCCCAGCTCAGCCCAACATTTCTCATGCTACGTGCAAACATTTTTGATGTGAATTCCGGCACATTTTTACAACTTTGCTTTGCTACAGTTGCAAAGGGAATCGCTGCAGTGTTTTTAAGTGAGTCATCCAGTCGTTAAGTGAATCTGGCTTCCCCCATGGACTTTGCTTGTTAGAAGGGGATCACATGACCCCAGGGACGCCGCAACCGTCACAAATACCAGTCAGTTGCCAAGCATCTGAATTTTGATTGCATGATTATAGGGATACTGCAAAGGTCATAACCAGAGGTAGTATTTAGCCGGTTTGGACCGGTTCTAGAGAACCGGTAGCAGAAATTTGGAGTTCAGAGAACCAGCAAGTACCACCTCTGACTGTCCTCGCCCCATTTATGCTCTGCCTCCCGAGTCCCAGCTGATTGGCTGGGTCTTCTTTGGTTGCCCTGCACAGGAGAACGGAGCTGGAAAGCAAGTTAGTTGGGTGGGGAAGGCATGGGGATTTTGCAGTAACTTTCCACTGCCACGCCCACCATGTCATGCCCACAGAACCGATAGTAAAAAAAATTGAACCCCACCACTGGTCATAACTGTGAAAAACAGTCTTAAGTCACATTTTTCAGGGCCGTTGTCACTTTGAACGAACTGTCGTAAGTCAAGGACTACCTGTATTCAGATCTGGTCAAAGGCTGAGCGAAATGAGAAGCTGATGTGGATGCTTGCAAACGGAAGGAAGATATCGTACCGCATAGAATAATATGTCTCTTTTTTCTTTTGCAGATGAACTAGGTAAGCACCTGGGGGGGTTTAGAGGGGTGCTGCCAATGACAGGTAAGGAGATATTTGTCACCTAACGGAGTCATTATTTTGAGGTTTAATTTTTCTCTCTGCTTTTATTCGGCATCTCCATGAAAGTGCTGGCTGAGGTCATCCAACTAAATAAGAAAAGAAAAAAATCACCATCAGCTGATCATGTCTTTTTAACAATTAAACAATGAAACAGTTTGTTTATACGTTTTCTCTTTACAACACCTAAGTGTTTTGTGAGCAGTGCAGGGGTGCGATTGAACTGGTTTGGCCCGGTTCTATAGAACCGGTAGCTCCGAAGAGCAGCTGATAGCAAACTGATTCAGTGTCAGCTGCTCTTCGGAACTACCAGTTCTATAGAAGCAGCTGACACCGAACCAATTCACCCACCTGCCTGTCTGGCCTCTAGGCTGTCCTTTATTCACGCATCAGCAGGAGAAGGTGATTCATAAGTATTGAGCATGCGTGCACAGCGCATATTTGGCATGCATGCACGCTCATTGAACCGGTTGTTATGGCGGTAGGGTCCCATCCTTGGAACAGTGTATTGTCTGGATCAATGTGCTCACATAATAATGGAATGGAATGGAATGGAATGGAATGGAATGGAATGGAATGGAATGGAATGGAATGGAATAGAATAGAATAGAATAGAATAGAATAGAATAGAATAGAATAGAATAGAATAGAATAGAATAGAATAGAACAGAACACAACAGAACACAACAACAGAATTCTTTATTGGCCAAGTGTGATTGGACACACAAGGAATTTGTCTTCAGTGCAAATGCTGTCAGTGTAACATAAAAAGAAAAGATACATTCATCAAGTGTCAAGGATCATCCAGTACAACACTTCATAATAGTCATAGGGTACAAATAGGCAATCAAATCATACTAGGAAACAGTCAATATTAAATCGTAAGGAGACAAGCGACAAAGTTACAGTCATACAGTCCCAAGTGGGAGAGGCTGGGTGATAAGGAGGGATGAGAAGGTTAATAGTAATAGTAGTGCAGACTTAGTAAATAGTTGGACAGTGTTGAGGGAATTATTTGTTTAGCAGAATGATAGTACTTTTCCAATTAAGATAGTAATAGTAATTTCTACCTCTGTTATCCAATCATTGATAAAACGAGCCCCATGTTTGGAAGTATTCTATATCTTCTTTTTCTTTTAAATGTCCATCCGTCCATTTCTGCACAGTCTAGCATTTTTTTAAAATTACATCTTCTGTAGGTGTTTCTTCATTTTTCCCAGTATGGTGGTTTCCTTGCAGACGTTTCACGACCCAACTAGGTAACATCATCAACGCGAGGTGATGATGCTAGCCCTGATGATGTTATCTAGTTGGGTCACCAAACGTCTGCAAGAAAAGCCGCCCCCCCCCCCAGCTCAGAGAGCACCCAAAGACCCCCACAATTCAGGAAAAGTTGGTTAAACAAGCTATGTGTCAGAGTTCTGGTGATTGCCCGAATGAAATCATGAGCCTCGAGCCAAGCTTCAAAAAAACTCAAAAGATTTATTAGGAGCAACATGTCAGCATTATCCTAAATGAAGCCAACTCTGGCATACGTAATTTACAGTCCCCTGTGATCCTGTGTCCCCACTGCCCCCACCCCGTGTATCATAAATCAGATTCTCCAATGAAGCACGTTCACAGGGCTGGGTGTCATCAATCACATTCTCCAATGAAGGATTTTCCCGGGCAGAAGATCCGGTAGCCTAGCTACAATCTTTGTAAGATAAGTGTCAGGGCTCCATCAAATCCACCCCCATTCAAATCATAAGTCTCTAGCTGCATCTCTCAGAATAATTTTTTTTAAAATTAGGAATGGCCATGTTGGTGTTAGCTGGGTGCAGCCGACACTAAAATACATCATTCATTTCCCCCTTGACCCTGGTTTTCCCCCAATCCCCTGGATATGTATTCTCCAATGGGACACCTTCATAGCCAAGAATCATCAATCATGCTCTCCAGTAATAATCTTGCACGCCAACAGCTTTGGGCTGCCAAGGCGATTATCTGAGGCATTTAAGGAATGCACTGCTTTCCCCCACTCCCTTTCTGCTGGCAACTAAAAAGACCAAAGGAGTTTTTTTTTTTTTTTTTTAAGTTGATAATAACGTTGGAATGTATTTCCAGTTTTAAACTGCTGTTGTGCTACTTCAGTTCTCTCCCCCACCCCACATTGTTTATGGCAACTCGAAAACAGGCATAGGAATGTTTTACGAGTTGACACTATGGGTGCTGGATGTGGCCTCCACTAAACTGTCATATGGGTTGTTGTTGTTGTTTTTTGTTTGTTTGCTTAGCAAGTTGTCTGATCTTGATACTCGTGGTTTCCAAGCCACGATGTACGGGGGAAGTTGACTAATTGCAGCTTAGCTGACAAATCAGAGCTTGGACGAGCGAGTCGGTCCCAACCGCTGGGCTTTCTCCTCTTCGTTTTCTAGCCATCATTGATGAGATGATTAAAGAAGATGGTTTTGGTGAGGACGGGGCCCCCAAGTTGATTCCCAGAAGCACCAACTTCGCCCCGCCGGAGATGGAAAGAGCTGGAAGGATGAGCCTCTTGCTGGAGCCTTATGGGGTCTCGGACATCCCTACTCCGGGTTCACCCCAGGATTCCTTCCCCCAACAGCTGTCCCGGACCCTCAATAGTTTGTCCTTGCAGCCCCAGCTGGTCCCAAGGGGGCTGCCGCCCCTTCCGCTGCCCTCCAGCCGGGATTTGGACGCTCTGTGGCCAGCTCCCGGCCCTTCGGGGTACTCCACGGTGGCCCCAAAACCTCTGGATGACACGATGTGTGACCTGCCCGAACTGGTGATCATCGAGCAGCCGAAACAACGGGGGATGCGCTTCCGGTATCAGTGCGAAGGACGGTCAGCCGGGAGCATTTTGGGAGAAGGGAGCAGCGAGACCAACAAAACGCTGCCCACCATTGAGGTGAGCGGCCTGGGCAGGGGGAGGGCGGAGTTAAAGGGTGAGCCCCGCCCATAGGGGGGAGGGGCTTAGAACAGAGAAGCCAGGAAGGGGCTTCAATCCAGGTGTGCCCTCCAGGCGTTGGGATAAGGCGGCTCGCAGGCTGGACTTTTTCTCCTGGGATTGATAGGGAAAAGAGCCACAAAATGCTGATTTTGATAAACTTAAAGCCCCCGTGAGATTATTGTAAGCACAGATGGGAAGATTTGGAGGTGAAGGTATTAGCAGCTCTGGTGGCCTAGAGGTGGAATTCTCGCCTCGCAATCAGGAAGCTGTGAGTTCGATCCTAGGTAGAGGCTAATATTTAGAATAGACTCTCCTGCTTGAGCAGGGGGTTGGACTAGATGACTTTCAAGGTCCCTTCCAACTCTGTTCTTTTAGTCCTCGACTTACAACTGCAACAGAGCCCAAAATTTGTGTGGCTAAGCAAGGCAGGGGATAAGTAAGTTTTGCCCCGTTCTACAAGCTTTTCTAAATGAATCCCTGCAGCTGTTAAGTGAATCACACAGTCGTTAAGTGAATCTGGCTATCCAACACCCCACCCACATTGACTTTGCTTGTTGGAAGACAGCTGGGAAGTTATAAATGGTGATCACGTGACCTCAAGGCCCTGCAACTGGCATAAGTAGATGCCAGTTGCCAAGTGCCTGAATTTTGATCAGTTGTAAGTGTGAAAACCAGAAGTGACTTTTTTCGTGCTGTTCTAACTTTGAACAGTCGCAAAATGAACAGTTGCAAGTCGAGGACTGCCTCTATTCCCCTAATGGAAGAATGGCTGGTAAAGTAAAATAGAGTAGAGTAGAGTAGAAGTAGAGTAGAAGTAGAGTAGAGTAGAGTAGATTAGAAGAGATTAGAATAGATTAGAATAGAATAGAATAGAATAGAATAGAATAGAATAGAATAGAATAGAGAGTGAGTAGAGATAGAATAGAAGTAGAGTAGTAGAGTAGAGTAGAGTAGAATAGAATAGAATAGAATAGAATAGAGTAGAATAGAATAGAATAGAATAGAATAGAGTAGAGTAGAGTAGAATAGAATAGAAGTATAGAGTAGAGTAGAGTAGAGTAGAGTAGAATAGAATAGAGAATAGAATAGAATAGAATAGAATAGAATAGAGAGTAGAGTAGAGTAGAGTAGAGTAGAGTAGAATAGAATAGAATAGAATAGAATAGAATAGAATAGAATAGGAGGGACCTTGGAGGTCTTCTAGTCCAACCCCCTGCTCAGGCAGGAAACCCTACACCATTTCAGGCAAATGGTTGACCAACCTCTTCTTAAAAACTTCCAGTGTTGGAGCACCAACGACTTCTGGTGGCAAGCTGTTCCACTGGTTCATTGTCCTCCCTATTAGGAAGTTTCTCCTCAATTCCGGGTTGCTTCTCTCCTTGATTAGTTCCCATCCGTTGCTTCTTGTCCTGCCCTCAGGCGCTTTGGAGAATAGCTTGACCCCTCCTTCTTTATGACAACCATTCAAATATTGGAAGACTGCCATGATGTCACCCCCAGTCCTTCTTTTAATGAAACTAGACATACCCAATTCCAGCAACCATGTTTTAGCCTCCAGTCCCCTAATCCTCTTGGGTTGCTCTTCTCCGCACTCTTCCCAGAGCCTCAACCACTTTTTTACATTGTGGCCACCAAACCTGGATGCCGTATTTCCAAGTGTGATGGGTTTTGCAGAGAGGGTAGTTCGGGGATAGTCTTAAGCTTTTGTGTGTGTGTGTGTGTGTGTGTGTGTGTGTGTGTGAGTGTAGCATCTGAAACCTGGTTGTTTCTCCAGCTGCAGAACTTTGAGGGGATCCCGGAAGTGAAAGTGACAGCTTGTTTGGTTTGGAAGGACTGGCCTTATCGTATCCACCCTCACAGCCTGGTGGGGAAGGACTGCAGCAACGGGCTCTGTGAAGTGACCCTGAAGCCTCGAATCAATGCCAGGCATAGGTATATCGCTCCGTCCCTGGGACAGAGGGTTTGGGGTGTTGAAATGATGAGGATGGCCTGTGATGACCCCAGAGTGGGATACAAAAGCGAACAGAGTCACCAAAACAGGTGAAGTCCCTTTAATTCCTTCAGCTTGGTTTCGAAGCCCCAATTATCATTGACTGGAGGAAAAACTCCCCCACAAACAGTTGCGAAAAGGAAGAACTTCCGTTCAAACTCAAAATACCTATAAATTATAAATAGAAAAAAACAACAACAACACAAACCACACTGAGGCAAGGCAGGATAAGGGCTTGAAGACATCGACAGATATCAAAATACACACACTGGGAAGGATACCAGAACTCAGATAAGAACTGAAAGACTAGAATTATTTCACGCTTTGCTTCCAGCACTGGGCCATGCGCAGTTTGTCCTTATAAACAGTCCTCACAGCTGCAGCCCGTGAAGGGGATCAGGGCCCTTTCCTCCCCCGTAGACGCCATTCACGTTGATCCCTTCTCCGCTCCTCCCTGCATGCCCTAGGATGAAGAGGGAATGGGCCTGGGTCTTCCTCTGACTGCCCAGCTGGGCTCCGCCCTTCCCCAGTTTCCTCCACAACCTCCAGAGCCACACTCCCACTCCCTGTCGGCTGTTCCTCCTCTCCCTCGGGGTCAGACTCCAACAGGGGCATGACATGGCCCTTGAGTTGGGGCCTGCACACTGTCAAGGTTGATGTCGGCCACCGCCCCTCCAGCAACCAAATCAGAGGAGGAGGAGGAGGAGGGAGGCGTGTGAGTCAGGGTCAGCATCAAGGCAACCTAAGAGCTCTGAGGGGGAAGAGAGAATGGAGCTGGCAGAGAGAGAGAGAGAGAGAGAGAGAGAGAGAGAGAGAGAGAGGGAGGGGCAGAGCCTGGCCATCCGTCAGCCCTCAGATTGAGAGTCAACAGCTGGGGCTGATGAGGAAGAGGAGGAACAGCTGTGTCCAGTGTCAGGATTCTGACAGATGCCCTAATTAAACTATGAGCCTCGAGCCAAGTTGCAAAAGAAATCCAGTTATTTATTAGGAGAAACATGTCAGCACATACCCAGATGAAATGAGCTCTGTCTCACATAATTTACGGCCCACCTATGACCCTGTCTCCCCCCTCCCCCCCAGGGTATGTCATAAATCATGTTCTCCAACGGAGCACTTTCCCGGATACAGCCTTGAAGAAGGTATGCATGGAATGTGCTTCTCATTGTGGCTGACGTGCTGCTCCGTCAGTTTTCCCCTCCTCCTGCCTATGGCAACTCGAAAGCAGGCCAGGAATGCTTTACAAGTTGATGTTCAGTGCCTGATGCGCAGAAGGCAGAGGAGAGGAGAGCAGTGGAAATCTATGGGCCGGTCCTTGGGACGGAACAGCCACTGCTGCTAGTGAAGCCCCACCCTAGATCTGGGGATAAAAGGCAGGCGGCGGAGATGAATAAATGTGGCAGACAACTATTCATCTCCCCTGCCGGACAGACTTGTTAGCCTGTGGTGAGAGAGAAAGACTTCTTGACAGGGCTGCCAGTTAATTGATTTAACTGCAGAGGGTTTGTTGTGTTTGGGGAGAGGGAGCTGGGTCAGAACAGTAGAATTATGACATCTCTCGATTACCGTCTGAAGCCACCGGGTGGTAGAAGCTGAATTTTAAAAAAAGAAACTTCCTAACTGTCTGTTCAGACAAATTCAGCACCAGAAAAGTAAACACAGATGACTGAGGCTTCGTTTAACTTCTTTATAAACATATAAAGTCAATTTTACAATACCAGTTGTAGAGTTCTCCAACATGAAGCAAACTCAAACTGAAGCAGACAGCAACTCGGGAGTTCAGAAACAGACATCAGTTTCACTTTAGTTCAGCAGGCAAGCAAGACACACAGCAGAGGAGAGAAGCAGTTTCATCTTCAACAGGCAGACTCAGAGCTTAACATAGCTTCAGAGCTGCAGAGCTTAATATAGAGCCACTCCTAGGCTACTTCTAGTTGCAGTTTGCAAACAGTCCTCATTGGCTGACTTGGTTGCTATGCCTATTCATTGGCTGACCTTGTTACCATGCTCTACTCCAGTTCATGAATATACTTTGACACTGTCAAATGGTTAACACTTCCAAATTTTCGCCATGAGGTACTTAAGAGGTGGTTCTCGACTTACGACCGTTAATTTAGTCACCCTTTGAAGGTGCAAGGGCCCACAAGAAGTGACGTAGGACTGGTTTTTACACTAAGCATGGTTGCCGTGTTCCCCATGGCCACGTGATCAAAATTCAGGCACTTGGGGGTTGCAGGATCCTGCAATCCATTCTTTTGTAACCTTCTGACAAGCCGAATCAGCAGATTCACTTTACAACCGGGTTACTAACTGAACAAGGGCAGCAACTCATCGCCATTGCGGCGGGAAAGGTCGCAAAATGGGGCCCAACTCACCTGTCTCACATGGCAATGGACATTTTGGGGTTCAATGGGGATCGTAAATCCAGGACTGCCCGTATAAAAGCATTTTGTAAGGTTGCTTCCTTTTGTGGCGGACTTTTTTTCTGTTGTTTGAGCCCCGAACTGTCCTCTGCTTGACAGCTTTAACAACCTCGGGATCCAGTGTGTGAAGAAGAAGGACATAGAGGAATCCATAGACAAAAAGCTACAACTCGGAATTGACCCTTTCAAAGGTGAGAAGAACTCTCTGGCGTGTGTATGTGGGTGGACAGACAACAGTTATTTTGAGAGTTGAATGCAGCGAAATTTAATTATAAGGTATGTGCTGATTAGTGTACACCTAAAGTGACAATAGAGTTCTATTCTATTGTTCTATTTTCTATTCTCCTCTCCTCTCCTCTATACCCTACCCTACCCTACTGGTATTCTATTCTAATTCTATTCTAATTCTATTCTAATTCTATTCTAATTCTATTCTATTCTATTCTATTCTACTCTACTCTATTCTACTCTACTCTACTCTACTCTACTCTACTCTACTCT
Organism: Notechis scutatus; assembly: GCF_049901735.1. Classification (NCBI taxonomy): domain Eukaryota; kingdom Metazoa; phylum Chordata; class Lepidosauria; order Squamata; family Elapidae; genus Notechis; species Notechis scutatus. Next base: position 23,813,794 of record NC_142016.1, on the reverse strand, counting down.
ACTCTACTCTACTCTACTCTACTCTACTCTGCACCCTACCCTACCCTACCCTGCCCTACTGGTATTCTTTTTATTTCTATTCCATTCTATTCTTCCATTCTACTTACTCTACTCTACTCTACCCCTACCCTACTGGTATTCTATTCTATTTCTATTTCTATTTCTATTTCTATTCTACACCCTACCCTACCCTACTGCTATTCTATTCATTCTATTCTATTCTATTCTATTCCATTCTATTCTATTCTATTCTATTCCACTCTACTCTACTCTACTCTACTCTACTCTACTCTACTCTGCACCCTACCCTACCCTACCCTGCCCTACTGGTATTCTTTTCTATTTCTATTCCATTCTACTTACTCTACTCTACTCTACACCCTACTCTACCCTACTGGTATTCTATTCTATTTCTATTTCTATTTCTATTTCTATTCTACACCCTACCCTACCCTACCCTACTTCTATTCTATTCTATTCTATTCTATTCTATTCTATTCTATTCTATTCTATTCTATTCTATTCTATTCCACTCTACTCTACTCTACTCTGTACCCTGCCTTACCCTACCTCATCCCATCCCATCCCGCATTCTCTTCTCTTCTCCTCTCCTCCCTTCCCTTCCCTTCTCCCCTCTCCTTTTATTCTATTCCATTCCATTCCATTCTCTGCCCCAAAATAAGTCTTGTGAAGCCAAAGTTGGAGAAAGCCATGAAGCTGGTTTCTGATACAGGGAATCCTCAACTTATGACGGATCGCTTAGCTTCTGTTCTAAGTTATGACCTGATGCAATCTCCATTGTGACAGTTCAACAAGAAGTTCCAAGCTGGATCCTTCCCTCCCAAACAATAACAAATGTCTCGATTTCCCCCAGGATGTGCTGAATGAAACCCAGGTTAAGAACCGCAGTCCTGGGGGCTGCTTGTTATTTTTCCTCCCCGTATGTATAGCATGTACTAGTATCCTGCTGTAGACTCTGCTTGGTTCTCCAATCCTCTCTTGCTCTTTCGGCGTAGCTGGTTCACTGAAGAATCACCAAGAAGTTGACATGAACGTGGTGCGGATCTGTTTCCAGGCCTCTTACCAGGATTCTATGGGGAAAACGTGGCACATGAATCCGGTCCTCTCGGAGCCCATCTTTGACAAAAGTAGGCAGAGTTTAAAGAGAAGGGAGAGGCCAGGGGTCACTTCGGGCTGGGGGAAGGGAGGGAAGAAGGGAAGAAGGGAGGGAGGGAGGGAGGAAGAAAGGGAGGGAGGATGGAAGAGAAAGAGGGAAAGAAGAAGAGAGGGAGGGAGGAGGAAGAAAAAGAAAGGGAGGAAGGGAGTGAGGAAGGATGGATGGAAGGGAGAGGAGGGAGAGAAGGATGGAGGGAGGAGGAAGAAGAAAGGGAGGGGGGAGGGAAGGAGGAAGGATGAAAGAGAGAGGGAGGGAGAAGAAGGGAGGAAGGAGGAAGAAAGGAGGGACAGATGAAAGAGAGAGGAGGGAGAGAAGGATGGAGGGAGGAGGAAGAAGAAAGGGAGTGGGGAGGGAAGGAGGAAGGATGAAAGAGAGGGAGGGAGAAGAAGGGAGGAAAAAGAAAGGAGGGAGGGAGGATGAAAGAGGGAGAGAAGAAGGGAGGGAGGAGGAAGAAGAAGAAAGGGAGGGGAGGGAGGGAGGAAGGATGAAGAGAGGGAGGGAGGATGGAAGAGAAAGAGGAAAGAAGAAGAGAGGGAGGGAGGAGGAAGAAAAGAAAGGGAGGAAGGGAGTGAGGAAGGATGGATGGAAGGGAGAGGGAGGGAGAGGGATGGAGGGAGGAGGAGAAAGGGAGGGGAGGGAAGGAGGAAGGATGAAAGAGAGAGGAGGGAGAAGAAGGGAGGAAAAGAAAGGGAGGGAGGGAGGATGAAAGAGGGAGGGAGAGAAGAAGGGAGGGAGGAGGAAGAAGAAAGGGAGGGAGGGAGGGAGGGAGGAGAAGAAAGGAGGGAGGGAGGGAAGGAAGAAGGAAGGGAAGGAGGGAGGGAGGGAGAAAAAGAGGGAGGAAAGAAAGGGATAGAGGAAGGAAGGAAGGAAGGAAGGAAGGAAGGAAGGAAGGAAGGAAGGAAGGAAGGAAGGAAGGAAGGGCAAGTTAGAAATAAATTTTGAAGTTGCCAGAAGTTAGGAAGGCAATACTGTTTGCGGTGCCCTTATTAATTGTTTTGGGGGACTTCTGATATTTTCTGCAGAGTTGTCTTTACCCTAAAAAAATAATAATCAGGAAATGTGGTCTAAAGAAGGGCTATTTTTAGTGATTCCGTTTTGAAACGGAAAGTAGAAGTAGACTGCAGACTGTGAAAATAGCCTTTTTTCTTTCTAGCGAAAAACGTGTTATGAGAAAAAAAAAAAAAACGGCCAGGGTTGGTCGTTATCCGGTGGTCAATTAAAAATGAAACTTTATGCATCCTCACACAATTGTGGTGGGATTTTATTTATTTATTTATTGCTATGGTTCTCTCCTGTCCCTCCATGAATGACCCTAGACCAGGGGGTCTCCAAACTTGGCAGCTTTTAAGACTTGTGGACTTCCACTCCCAAAATTTCCCAGACACCTTTTTTTTTTAAAAAAAACAAATTCCTTCGCTTTCTGTCCGCACAGAATCCACCAACACGTCGGAGCTCAAAATTTACCGGATGAACAAAGAACAGGGAAGCTGCGCCGGCGGCGAAGAATTTTATTTGCTGTGTGACAAAGTCCAGAAAGGTACGTGGGTAGGAACTCCAGGGTGTCACGATTCTGGCAGTTACCCCCATCATGAGTCTTGAGCCAAACTTCCAAAACTTTAAAAGGATTTATTGGGAGTTAACATGTCCGGCACTGCCTGGGTGTAGCCGACTGTGAGACATGTAAATTCATTGTCACCCTTGACCCTGGTTTTCCCTCACCACCCCCTGGGTGTATCGTAATTCATATTCTCCAATGGGACGACACATCCATAGCCAAGAGTCATCCATCATACTCTCCAGTTAGAATTTCACACGGCAGAAACTTCGGTCATCTAGTTCAGGGGACTCTAACCTTGGCAACTTTAAGACTTGTGGACTTCAACTCCCAGAATTCCTCAGCCCAACAGCCTTCGTTCAAGTTGCTGGAGTCCTCTCTGTTGCAATCTAGAAGTTTACTATTCAGGGTCTTAAATATTCATTCTCTGTGCACAAGACCGGGTCTTTTTTTTAACTCGTCAGGTTTAATTTCTTGCATCTTTGGCCGGGCACTGCTTCCCCTTCCTCTGGTGGGCAACCCTACAGGTCCCAGGCGCCCCGGGTGAAAAAAGATTTTTTAAAACAAAAACCCCCCCATCCCCCCATTTCACATGTTTAAGTATTTTGGGATGGGGAGTTGACACAGAGGCCTTAAACAGACTCCTCTTGGGGCATTCTACCAATTTGATCCAATTAGGTCCTCTCTGGCACGGTACAATAAATAGATAATCCTCGACTTACCACCACATTTGCGCCCGAAAGCGAAACAGTTGTTAAGTGAGGATTGCCCCAGAGCGGGATGGAGCCCATTAAATGGCTTGTATGAATGTGTGTCGTTCCTGGGGTGGGAGGTTATTCTTTTCTTCTTTTTAATCTTTTTATTTCTTTCATATGGTGTTTTTTATATCTGTGGAAGCTGCCTTGAGTCGCCCCGGGCAAGTATGCAGCCATATAACTTTCCTGAAATAAATAAAATAAATTCCATGATTTTTCTTGCGACAGTTGTTCAGCGAATCACCCCAAGTATTAAGTTAGTCACCCGGCTTTTAAACGAATCTGGCTTCCCCGTTGATTTCGCTTGTCAGAGGTGTGAAGTCCGGCTAGAACTTAAGATCACGATGTGCCAGAAATGGACTTAAGCAGAGGCTTTGAAGAACAAAATCTTTTAATTGATCGATAAGGTTAGGGCAAGACCTATCCTCACACACACACAAGATAGATATGAGAGGAAGGCTACAAAGCATATGAAGAAAGTGAAGTCTTCTTATACCTTTAAGATTCTTAGAAGTAGAGCAACTGCATTGTAAAACTCTCTAACTTATATGTTTACCTTTCATTATCTCTTCTTGAATTTGATTCCCAGCCATCCTAAGCGTTGCTTCTCCATCTTTACTTTGCAGAAGACATCTCTGTCATTTTCCGGAAAGACGCTTGGGAGGGCAGAGCTGATTTTTCCCAAGCGGACGTCCATCGGCAGATCGCCATTGTTTTTAAGACTCCCCCTTACCAACACCTGGACATCCTGGAGCCCGTGGAAGTGGAGGTATACCTGCGTCGCTTGACAGACAGCGTTTCCAGCGAACCATTCATGTTTACCTACCTGCCCAAAGATACAGGTGAGACAGGAATCGGAGACGCAGGTACTCCTCGGTTGACAAGCATTATTACTTTAGTGACTTGAAGTGGTTTGAAGTTGAAGCAACCCTTCCCATCTTTTAAAAAAAATTATAGGAGACAACCAAAAAGAACTTTTGGATTCTATAACTTACATCGACTGTTATTTTACCCCATTATACATTAAAATTGACACATTCCCATGCCACTACTGCTTCTTAGAATTGTCGGAAGTGATTTTAATTCTAGATTATTTTTCAACTTAGGCTGGCAAATAGTTTTCAGGATTCCTGAATCCTGAGAGACTTCAGGGCTCCTCAGATCACACTTTAAGAAGCAATGCTTTAGAAGTGACAGTAATACAACAGGCAGTGATCATGAAGCAAAATATTTTCTAAGCACTTATAAAATACAACAGCACTGACAATTAATAGCATTTAAATTTATATTATATTATATCGGAGATGATTGGCCCCTCTCATAAGACATAAAGGGAAAGCGGCGGAACATGAGCCTTTGAAGGAAGCAACTTCGTTCGTTCTGGTTGGTTTAAAATCTGAAGCTCCGTGTTGACTTTGTGCTCTGTTTGGCCTTGTACAGCTAATTGGCAATTTAGTCATTGGCAGCATTTCAAGGGAGATAAAGGTGGGTGCTTATCAGCCTTATCCCGAAAGACGGTGGCAGACTTCTGTTGGACTATTCATACACTGTTTGGGACTCATTACGGGCTGGGAATGCATATAATTCACAGCCACTGAAATAAAAACAAGGTTTTGGGGAACGGTGTGTGATTGTTACTGTCTCAGGAAGCCTTGGTCAAAACACTATTTATGATGGTGGCAGCACTCCAGGGGCATGTGATCCCAGTTTGCAACCTTCCCAGCTCCGATAAAGCAAAGACAACGGGGGAAGCCAGATTTACTTAACAACCGTATGACTTTCTTAACGACCATGGCAAAAAGGTCGTAAAATTCAGCACAACTCATTTAACAACTGCAATGGAAATTCCAGGCCGGTGGTTGTAAGACTCCCTGTATCTTAAGAGCCTCAGCTACTTCCCTTTCTTCCTGGATTTGAACCCGTAGTAAGATATCTCAGAATAAACGAATAGTTCTTTCTTTACACAGATACATACCGGGTCAACAAAAAACGGAAGCAAGGTATGCCTGATGTCCTGGGAGAACTTTCTGGTCCAGGTGTGTATCCATTGGGGGGGTAAAAGCAGTGCAACATGGTGCTGGTGGAAACGGGTGGGGATTGTAGGAGATGACCAGACTGAGCCTGAGGGAGGGGGTCAAGCACGTCATCAGCCACGAGTTCCTGCGCACCCACAAGAGAAATCCAGCCCACCTTGAATACCTCTCTTATCTCCCACTCATTTCCCTTAAGCGCCAGTTGGCCAGATTCTTGCAGAGAGCTTAAGCTTGCAATAAAACTTTACAACTCACTTGACCTGCCTGAATCTCCTGATTTCCCCAGTGCTTGACAAAGGATAACCTGATCTTCTTCTTCTTCTTCTTCTTCTTCTTCTTCTTCTTCTTCTTCTTCTTCTTCTTCTTCTTCTTCTTCTTCTTCTTCTTCTTCTTCTTCTTCTCCTCCTCCCCTCCTCCTCCTCCTCCTCCTCTTCTTCTTCTTCTTCTTTCTTCTTCTTTCTTCCCCTTCTTCTTCTTCTCCTCTTCTTCTCCTCCTCCCCTCTCCTCCCTCCCCTCTCCCCTCCTCCTCCTCTTCCTTCCTCCTCTTCTTCTTCTTCTTCTTCTTCTTCTTCTTCTTCTTCTCTTCTTCTTCTTCTTCTTCTTCTTCTTCTTCTCCTCCTCCTCCTCCTCCTCTCCTCCTCCTCCTCCTCCTCCTCCTTCTTCTTCTTCTTCTTCTTCTTCTTCTTCCCCTTCTCCTCCTTCTTCTCCTTCTTCCTCCTCCTCCTCTCCTCCTCCTCCTCCTCCTCCTCCTCCTCCTCCTCCTCCTTCTTCTTCTTCTTCTTCTTCTCCTTCTTCTTCTTCTTCTTCCCCTTCTTCTTCCCCTTCTTCTCCTCCTCCTTCTCCTTCTTCTCCTTCTTCTTCTTCTTCTGTACCCAGATCTGACTTTAGACTGCCAAAATGAAGCCACCTTCTTAGCTTTGTCATTGGCCAAAAATAAGTCATTTCTGGTAGTAGCTGACATACCAGCAGATAGGCTGGGCTCTGATTCTGTCCGCAACCACGCAGCCTGTTGTTCAGGGGTGGGATGCAAATATTTTTGCTACCTTTTCTGTGGGTGTGGCTAGGTGGGCATGGCCCTGTGACCGAGTGGCCGTGGCTTCTTTTTTGTATGCAGCAACCCCCCCTCGCTCCGTTTTTTTGCCTCCTGGGCCTCAGGGAAGCCTCCTGGGCAAAGCAGTAAGAGAAGCGAGGGGGATCCCGGCACAGCTGATTGTTGGAACAGCTGATCGGCGAGAGAAAAAAAAAGAAATACTGATTCAGTCGAACCAGTAGCTGTTTTTTTACTACTGGTTTGGCTGAACCGATAGCTGTTTTTTTACTACTGGTTCGGCCAAACGGTAGCATTTTTTACTACTGGTTCATCTGAACTGGGCCAAACCGGTAGAATCCCACCACTGCTGTTGTTATCCTCTAAAAACCTGCATTTGAACATATTGGTCTTATGCTTAAGACACTCAAGCCCCCAACCTATTCAGGGTCCTCCAAGTAGTATAAAGGGAGGTTGGATCCTTCAGCCAGGTCCTCCTTTAGTGTTATTTCTAGCTTGACGGTCTCCTTCCTCCATCTTTTAATTCGGTTTTATTCTTGGGTATCCTCAGGAATGCTTGTTCTTGCCATGAAGGTGTTCCAAAATCTGAGGCTTGGGGCATACCTGGGAAAAAAACCTGACCTTGGTGGCCAGATGTTAATGTCCTGTTTGCTTCTCCAGATCCTCATGGGATTGAAGCAAAAAGGAAGAAGAAGAAGCCCGAATATATGGACCATTTCAACTTGACTCCTTCAGCAGGTCAGTGTGAGATCTCCCCATCCCTTGGTCAACCCCACACGAAAAAGCTGTCTCCTAACCATGAGCATTTCCATAGACTTCAGATCCCAGAATTCCCTAGTCAACATAGCCATAGACTAGAACTCTGGGAGTTGAAGTCTACACATCTAGAAGCAGTCAAGGTTGGGAAATACTGGAACCATCTGAAGATCTTCCTCCAGTACTCAGTTGAAGTGGTCCCCGATCCCTAGAAAGAGTCTCATTCATGGGCTGGAAAGATGTTGGGAAACTCCCAGCCAGACTGGAAGGAGGGGTCAAACAGGGAACTAGCCTTGAATCTTTGTGCAGCTGCAAGAGGCATAAGCCTGACTCCCACTAAGTTCTATAGAACCATATCTGGTTGTTTCCAAGGGGGATTCTTGTAATAAAGGTAGAACGCAATAAAGTTGTCGCCTTAGACCTTTCACGAGTGGATCTTCTCCAAACAGCAGAAGATAAAGGAAACTGGTGGCCATGGTAATGTCACCAAAGCCTCACCCATATATTGCATGTAAAAGAGGCTGGGATTTTACTGTGTGGTTGCGTTCTTTAACTTAACCCATCTGTGGTATGTGGATTCAAAGACTATTGCCCTACGATCCACCCTTTTGCCCAACTAAAGGTTACAAACAGACAAACAGAAAATGTTTAGCAATACAGGCAAAGGTGGTATTCAGCAGGTTCTGATTGGTTCTGGAGAACTGGCAGAGGAAATTTTGAGTAGTTCGGAGAACAGGCCAATCCTTCCTCTTCTGACTGGTCCCGCCCCCATCTATTCCCTGCCTCCCATTGAGTCCCAGCTGATTGGCTGGGTCTTCTTTTGTTGCCCTGCACAGGAGAACGGAGCTGGAAAGCAGGTTAGTGGGGTGGGGAGGGAATGGGCATTTTGCAGTAACCTTCCCCCATGTGATGACCCAGAGTGTAACACAAACGTAACAAAATCTAAAACATAAATAAATGTCCTTTAATGCCTCCAACTTGGCCCTACTGTTCAATAATTCTCAGTTGGAGATCAAATGTATTCAAAAATAGTCTTCAAAAGAAAGCAATACAGTCCAAATTTAATGAGCAGATAGGGGTGAAATAAAAAATTAAAACAAACTACAATGAAGGAATTTCCAGGATAACGGACCAGGATAAATAATTACCAACTTCAAGGAGATAACAAGGCACAATCTGTTGAAAGGACACCAACCAAGATAACTTCAGCCCAAAATAAAACACACTTTGCTTCTGGCAACACTGTGTTTTAACCGTCTTTCTTATATACTATTCTCCCCAGCTGCAACCAATGAGGGGATCATGGCCACTTCCTCTCTCATAAGCCAAGTTGTTTCTTTCTCCGTTCCTCCCTGCATGTCCTAGGATGAAGAGGGGATGGGCCTGGTTCTTCCTCTGACTGTCCAGCCAGCCTCTTCCCTTCCCCAGCCTCCTCCACAACCTCCGGAGCCACACTTCTGCTCCCTGTCGGCTGTTCCTCCTCTCCCTCAGAGTCTGACTCTAACAAGGGCATGACATCCCAGGAGTGGGGAGGGAATGGGGATTTTGCAGTATCTTTCCCCTGCCACGCCCAACAAGCCACGCCCAACAAGCCATGCCCAACAAGCCACGCCCAACAAGCAACACCAGGCCCACCAAGCCACGCCCACAGAACCGATAATAAAAATCTTTGAATCCCACCACTGAATACAGGTAGTCCTCAACTTACCACCTCTTCATTCAGTGACCATTCGAAGTTAACAACTGGTTAACTACTGGTTGGCAACCACTGTCTTTAGAGTCGGCGGCACCCAAGGAATGCCGACATGGTCACTCCTAATAAATCAATTTTTTTTTAACTCTGAGAGATGCGGCTAGAGACTTATGATTTGAACGGGGTGTACTGTCGGAGCCCTGACACCCGAATCCTGCTCACAAATTTCGTTTCATTTTCCAGACTTCTCCCTGCCCTCTCCAGACGACCGGGGTTTCCAGGCCAGCATGGAGCGCATCACGTTGCCGGATCTCTTTGAGGAATTTGGTCGGTTTCCCGGCTTTTCACCTTACAGCGGCCCCAGCTTGAGCGACGTGGTGCTGCCTTCTTTGACGAGCTACGAAGAGAGAGCGGAACGGGAATTCTTGCTTGATGCTTATTCGGTCCATTCGGGCATCACCATCCCTCTGCCGCTGCCTGGAGATTGTGATCCTGAAGGTGTGGCGACCTTGGTGGGAAGCAGCATGTTTCCCAGTCAGTATAAAGAGGACGAAGAAGATCTAGAAATGGAGAACATCGCAGACGTGTGACGGAAGGGCCCTCGTCTCTCCACGTTGGGGAGAAACCAGGAAAAAGACTTATTCCTTGCTGACAACCGAAGGAGGGAAAAGTTGGTAGTGATCTCTGCGGGACGGCACTCTCTGTGAGAAGGCGACTGGAGAAAACATGGAAGGGAAAAAGATCGCACTCCTTGTGGAATAATCCTAGAAGAGAAATGGCATCTTCGAGTGGGAGGGGCTCTCTGGGTGCACTTCCTGTTTTCTCTTCCTCGATTCTCTCACAGCGCGTAAACTCCGAGCAGCGAGAACTGGAGGGATCTTTGAATTCCCGTGACGCTGCAGGATGGTTCCTCGCCTTTGGCTTAGTGTGCACAAACCTAGGTTGAAAAATAATATACGTAGTCCTCGAATTACAACCACAACGGAGCCCCCAAATTTCTGTGGCTGAGGGAGTACGTTGGCGAAGTGAGTTTTGCCCTGTTTTACGATCTTTCTTGCCAGCGTCCTTAAGTGAATCCCTGCGGTTGTTAAGTCAGTCACACAGTGGTTAGGTGAATCTGGCTTTCCTCTACTGACGGCTTGTCAGAAGGTCGCAAAAGGGGATCACGTGTTCCCGGGACGTTGCAACTGTCATAAGTACATGCCAGTGGCTAAGCATCTGAATTTTGATCACATGACCATGAGGGACGCTGCAACGGTCGTAAGTGTGAAATACAGTCATAAGTCACTTTTTTCAGTGGGGTTGTAACTTCAAAACGGTCACTAAATGAACTCTTTTAAGTTGAGGACTACCTGTATTTTAGGGCTTAGCATGATGTCAAAACACAACTGAGGATGTTTGGTCAAAGAAATCAGTCATGCACGCCACTGTTTTCATGCAATGTGTGTTATCAGTCACTGAACTATTCCTTAATATGTGTGTGTGTGTGTGTGCATGCACCCAGATATAAAAAAAGCCATATCAGTGCCTTTGAGCCAGGGACAAATGATGGAGTTCCCTTTCCACACACCCCCAGGACAGTTAATCCAGACCACTTGTTGAATAATTTTTGGATTTTGGCTTCTTTTAACAGTTTCTGTACACATGACATAATAGAGCAATAGCACTTAGACTTATAGACCGCTTCACAGTGCTTTCCAGCCCTCTCTAAGCAGTTTTACAGTTAGCATATTGCCCCCAAAATCTGGGTCCTCATTTTACCGACCTTGGAAGGATCGAACTCCTGGCAGTGGGCAGAGTTGGCCTGCAGTGCTGTATTCTAACTGCTGCACCATCACGGCCAGTATAGCAATAGCACTTATAAACTGCTTTTCAGTACTTTATGGCTCTCTCTAAAGCGGTTTACAGAGTCGGTCTCTTGCCCACACAATCCGGGTCCTCATTTTACCCACCTCGGAAGGACGGAAGGCCGAGCCAACCTTGAGCCAGTCAGAATCGAACTGCTGGCAATGAGCAGTGTCAGCCCGCAATACTGCTTTCTAGCCACAAGGAAGGAAGGAAGGAAGGAAGGAAGGAAGGAAGGAAGGAAGGAAGGTAGCAGTAGCATTTACGTATATACCGCTTCCCAGTGCTTTCCAGCCCTCTCTAAGCCGTTTACAGAGTCAGCCTCTTGCCCCCAACAATCTGGCTCCTCATTTTACCCACTTCGGAAGGACAGAAGGCTCAGTCAACCGTGAGCCAGTGAGAATCGAACTGCCAAACTGCAGGCAGCCGGCAGCCAGCACAATTTAGACTGCAATACTGCCTCCTAACCACCGTGCCACCACAGCTCTTGGAAGGAAGTGGTATTATATGTCATGATGTAGTCGCACCAATGAGGCCAGGATGGAGGTGACTTATTGTGACTTTACTGGGTGCCTTTGCCTAAACATATGGCCAGATGTAGCTAGTGTATCATTAGGATACGTATACAGGGGGCCTTTCAGAGGCTGCCATCCCAACATCCTTGGTTATAAGGGGAGAGTCCTGCTATTCCCACGACTTCCATCCACAATAAATTGGGGCTGAATATCAGCATCATTATCAAGATGGAGGAGACAATATTCCATTGTGCCTTAACTTACTTCCAAGAAGTCTATGAGTACATGTATTCCTTGACTTAACACAATTGAGCCCGGAGTTTCCACCGCTAAGGAAGACAAATGAGTTTTGCCCCATTTTATGACCTTGCTTGCGATCGTTGTTAAGTGAATCCCTGAAATCGTTGGACATTGTAAGGGAATCTGGTTTCCCCACCGACTTGGCTTGTCAGAAGGCCACCAAAGGGGAATCACGTGACCTCAGGACCAGTGGTGGGATTTAAAATTGACTACCGGTTCTGTGGGCGTGGCTTGATGGGCATGGCAGGGGAAGGATACTTTAAAATCTCCATTCCCACCACATTCCAGGGGGAAAGTTACTGCAAAATCCCCATTCCCTCCCCACCCCACTAACCTGCTTTCCAGCTCCGTTCTCCTGTGCAGGGCAACAAAAGGAGACCCAGACGATCAGCGGGTGGTAGAGCATAGATGGGGGCAGGGCCAGTCAGAGGCGGTACTGGCCGGTTCTCCGAACGATTCAAAATTTCTGCTACCGGTTCTCCAGAACCTGTCCGAACCGGCTGAATACATCTGCTCAGGACGTTGCAACCGTCATAAATATGAACCAGTTGCCGGGTGTCTGGATTTTGATCACGTGACCGCGGGGAAGGCTGCAATGGTCATTAAGTGTGAAAAATGGACGTACGTCACTTTCAGTGCAATTGCAACTTTGGTCCCTAAATGAATGATTGTAAGTCACGTGACCTTAGGACACAGCGATGGTCGTACATATGAATCAGTGGCCAAGCACCTGAATTTTGATCACGTGACCATGAAGATGCTACATAGGTTGTAAGTGTGGAAAAATGGTCATAAGTCGCTTTTTCCAGTGCCATTGTAACTTTGAACAGTCGCTCAAAGACTGCTGTAAGTCAAGAACCCCTTGTACATGCCCATTGCCGAAACTCCAAATTTTAAATTTTGAACGATCACTAACAAATGATTTGTCAGTTGAATACTACCTGTTGTGGCCTGCCAGCGACTTGGAGGGTGAGGAGATTGGGGAGAAGCCTGGGCCAGTCCTGGAGTCCGGGGAAGGCTCTGACGAGGGCTCTGTGTCGGAGGCAGAGAGGGGGCCAGGACCGTCTGACAGTTATCAGCTACCTTAGGAGTCGGAGATCAGTGAGGAAGAAGAACAGCTGAAGCCTGTTCCCAGTGCGCGCATGCACAGAGCTGCCAGAAGGGAACAGTTAAGGAACAAGAGTCGATTCAGGAGTGAGGGCACAGATGGACGGTGAATGGCCCCTCCCATAGGGAATAAAAGAGGAGCAAAAGGGGAGTGGTGTTTGCAGGAGGCAATTAGTTCGTTTAATTAATCTGAAGATTTGTTCCTGACTTCTTGCCAAGTAATTGCTGCTACAGCGTGGCGTTTGGAAGCTATCGGCCTGGCAACTCTCCAAGCCTGATAAAGGTCTGTAGTTGTGAAATCTCATGAAAAACTGTTGGCCGGGACTTTGCTGGAGAGGAATTCACTTTAACCTAAATAAAAAGGGGTTTTACTGGGGCAAGGAGTCTGCTTCGGGATCTTGGGAAGCCTAGGTCAGAACACTACCTATACACAAAGTAGAAGCAGTCTCGAGTTACATTCAAAGTTACAACAGCAGTGAAACAAGCAACTTATAACAGTGGCCCCCAACCTTCTAGGCACCGGAGACCAGTTCCATGGAGAGAAGTTTTTTCCCTGGACTAGAAGAATTGTGGTTTCATGTGCTGCCTCCATCCCGTAGATGGGACTTCGCTTGTTTGCGCAGCCTGGTTTATGGCATGCTGTCACTTGGTACCAGTCCACGGACCAGAGTTGGAGACCCCTGACTTACAAGGTATCCCCAGATAACATGATCAAAATTTCAGTGTTTGGCAACTGGCATGTATTCACAAGAATTGCACTGTTCCAAAGTTATGGAATTGATTCTGACACGCAAACTCAACGGTGGCACTGTTTCACTTAACAACAATGGCAAAAAAAAAGGTTGTAAAATCAGCTGTGACTCACTTAACACCCTGCTTAGCTATGAAAGTTCTGGTGCCAATTTTGTCGTAGGTCGAGGAGTAACTTGTATACATTAATCTGTATTCATATGGGGTTGAGCCACGAATCTAATCTCTCTAACAGTAGTTTTTCAAAAAAAGTTTTAAATTGGTGTTTTTGAGATTCTTTCTACCTGAAGAAATTACAAAGATTTATTTGGCGGCTTCTGTGTGCAATGAATCATTCTTTTTGTATTCCTAACTATCTTTCTTCAAAGCAGGGAGTTTTATTTTTCAATGGAAGCAATCTTTTTTTAGATGTTTGCTTGAAAATGGTCAATGCAACACTGGATGATAGTTAAGAAAAACAGTTTTGCAACCCAGAAATCCTGGATTATTTTTATTTAGTTTTATTTTTCCACTGTTAAAAGTGTGTTTTCCCATAATAATCCCATAACAATCATCCATATTCATCTGGATTTGTTTCCAGTATGTTCTGCATATATTCGGCTCCATCAAAAGGCCTAAGGATTATATATTTGTAAGAAATGCAAAGTGGGAAAAAAATTCCCCATCTTTAAAAAATGTCTCACAATGCCAGAATCTTCCATCACTCTTACAACCTTCTCAGGGTATAAAGCAAAGGAAAGCTGAAGAAAGATGGTAAGCAGAATTGCAAATTTACTTAATAACCACTTCATTTAATGACCATGTTGACAGTCCCAATTGTGGCTGCTAAATCAGGATTACCAATATTAAGCAGAGGGAAATAATTATTTATTTTTAACACACCGTTGGATTGCCAGACTCTGAAAAGACTCTTAATGGATTTCTTCAGACAACATAAATAATAATTAAATAATAATTAAATAATTCATAATTAATTTTTTTTAAAAACCCATAAAATGAAAAGAAAGAACAAACCTGCATAATATAGGCCAGGCAAGATTCCAGAGAAGCTCTGCTCTGCGTGCTTTCTGTAATCTTGACGGATAGGGTGGAGTTCTTCAGATAGAAGAGATGGGAAGATTATATATTTACAAGCAAAATACCCCTCACGCATCATCACAAAATCTCCACAACCGTAAAGCCTACAATCTTGAAATTTGGCACGTATGTTCCTCTTGGCTTCTAGGTGCTCATTAAGAAAGGATTTTTCGAAATGACCATCAGAGCATTAGTATTTCCTCACCTGAAAAGAAATCTGTTCCAAATGCAAAACACAGAGGAGTTTCAGTTTCAGAGCACCAAGTAGGTTTAGTACAGAACAGTTGAGCTAAGCCACGCCCAGGCTCCTTGCTGTCTCCTTGCTCACACAGCAAATACTGTTTCAGTTTCCAAACAGCCCTCAACTCTCACACACTGACAGAACACTAGCCAGATGAATACCGATGGATACTAGTAGGCAGAGGCATAATTCCCCCCCTCCTTATTTTCCTTCCCCAAAATTAAGCCTGATCACATAGTTTCATAGTGAAGCACGGGTATAGAGCTGGCGTCTGGATAAGCATTTCTCTTTTAAGGTTTCTGGGTTGCTCCTACCTGAAACTCAAAGCCCACCAACAGCACTGCTGGGAGGATTCCTATTTTTGGTTGCTCTCTGAGCTTGATGGTTTTCTTGCAGACGTTTCATCACCCAACTTGGTAACACCATCAATGTCAGGGAGGGTAGGGTGGGGGGATTGCTGCCCGATTACAGGCATTCTTACAGAAAAAAATACAGTTTTCTTACATGCATCTTTCTCCCACATGCTTTCTCAACCCTCTGACACCCCTTCTGGGGTTCCAATAGAAGAAAGGAATAATCCTTGACTTATGACCACAATTCAGCCCAAAACTTGTTGCTAAACGAGACAACTACCGATATTGAGATTTCTGGTCATAGTTGTTACATGAATCATTGCTCTTGTTAAGTTAGTCACCCAGTTGTTAAATGAATCCGGCTTCTCAACTGACTTTGCTGGTCAGATGGTCGCAAAACGTGACCACAGGAGGCACTCTAACCATCATAAATATGAGTCACTTGCCAAGCCTCCGAATTTTAACTTGCATGACCATGGGTGGCAAGTGTGAAAAACTGTCCTAACCAAAGTCACTTTTTTTCAGTTTTGTTGTGACTTCAGTCCCCAAACGAACTGTGGTTAAGTCGAGGACTATATCTGTATCTGTAGCTCCTGACGATGCCAGGCTGGGGAATTCTGGGAGTTGGAAACCTACACCTCTTAAAGTTGCCACGCTTGACTTAACACACCAGAAAAACACCAGGTAGGGGTGATGCCTGACATGGCTTCAGACAAACCAATAACTCTTCACAGGAGGCGCTCGGGATTCGAACCTGCGATAAGGAGTAGGAGGCCTTTTTCTGCGCCTGCGCGTCTCTGAACCAGTAGAACCGATCGTTGGCGCCTGACCCGCGTCATCGTGGCGAATGGAGCTCAACTCGAGCTGGGATTGGCTGACACGGTCGCAGTCACGCGACCCTGCTTTCACCAATCCGAGGCCCGCGGGGAGGTTGCTACTGTTGCGCCTTCTTTCCTCTCCCCGGTTGCTACTCTATAGAATCGAGTCATTTCCGCTTCCGGGGGAAAGAAGCTGCGACTTTGGCGCAGGGTGAGGAGGTGGGGGGCGGGTGTCTCTCCTGCCCTCTAACCGGGCGCGGGCAAATCGACGGCCGGGAAGAGGCCTCTTCGGAGCCGGAGGACGGGGGTGGAGGGGTGGAGAAGCTGCGTGGATGGGGTGGGAGCCCGCCTGGCGCGGTTTTTCTCCACCTGAGAGGCCGTCGCCTCCGTGGGTCTCCCTTTCGGCTAGAGGCGAGTGGGGGTTTCATAGATTTCCCCGCTTTTATAAACCAGGGGTGTCCCCTTCCCCTAAAAAATGTCTCCATCCCCCGTTCTAAACGGCTATCAAAGAGCCCCATTTAGCTTCTGGCGTTGGAAAAGAGGAGGGGTGGTGGTGGTGGAAAATCTGCAAGAATCTTGAGGACTAGCACCACTTTTTTTTTAAAAAAATGAGGGGCAATGTTGTCTCTGACTGCTGAAAAGCGGTAGAGAGCCTTGGAGGATTGTTGAAGTGTTTTCTGTTAGGTGTGGAAGGGTCCTTCCCGTTAGGCTATATCCTATTCGTATCTCATTCCCCCCCCCCCTTTCAATCAATAGGAATAGAGCTGGAAGGGACCCTGGAGGTCTTCTAGTCCAGCCCTCCTGCTCAAGCAGAAGAGACTAGATCATATAAATCAATCAGTCAATCAACCAGAATAGAGATGGAAGGGACCCTGGAGGTCTTCTAGTCCAGCCCCTACTGAAACAGAAGACCCTAGATCACATCAATCAATCATTCAATCAACCAGAATAGAGCTGGAAGGGACCCTGGAGGGATTCTAGTCCAGCCCCCTGCTCAAGCAGGAAACCCTGTAGTGTATGCCATTTCAGACAGGTGGCTGTCCAGTCTCTTCTGATGGAGCACCCACAACTTCTGGTGGCAAGTTGGTCCACTGGTTCATTGTCCTCACTGTCAGGAAATTCCTCCTTAATTCCATCAATTCGTTGTTTTTTGCCCTGTCTTCAAGGGCTTTGGAGACTAGGTTGAGTCCCCCCACCACTTCTTTGTGGCAGCCCCTCAAATACTGGAAGTCTGCTATCATGCCCTTTTTTCCTTTAGACTGGCCAAACCCAATTCCCGCCACCGTTCTTCCTATGTTTTAGCCTCCAGGCCTTTAATCATCGTAGTTGCTCTTCTCTGCACTCTTTCTAGAGTCTCCACATCTTTTTTTATAAAGTGGTGACCAAAACTCAATGCAGTGTTCCAGGTGTGGCCTTAACTAAGGATTTATAATGTGGTACTAACACTTCACGTGATTTTGATTCTATGCCTCTGTTTAGACAACCAAGGATTGTATTAGCTTTGCCACCTTAATTCCTTCCGAGGTCAGTAAAATGAGGACCCAGATGGTTGGGGGCCATATGCTGACTCTCCAAACTGCTTAGAGAGGGCTGTAAAGTACTGTGAAAGTAGTCCTCGACTTATGAACACAATTGAGCCCCCAATTCCTGTTGCTAAATGAGACAATTGTTAAGTGAGCTTTGCCTCATTTTACCACCTTGCTTGCCACCGCCGTTAAGTGAATCACTGCAGTTGTTAATTTAGTAACACAATTGTTAAGTGAGCCTGGCTTCCCCACTGATTTTGCTTGTCAGAAGGTCACAAAAGGGGATTGCATGACTCCAGGACTCTGCAACTGTCATAAATATGAGTCAGCTGCCAAGTGCCTTGAATTTTGATCATGTGACTGTGAGGATGCTGCAGTGGTCATAAGTCTGAAAAATGGTCATAAGTCACTTTTCAGTGCCATTGCAACTTTGAACGCTGACTAAATGAACTGTTGTAACTCAAGGACTACCTGCATAAGTTTAAATGCAATTATTAATTGTCAGTGCTGTTGTATTTATAAGTGCATAGAAAATATTTTGCTTAATGATAGCTGGGTCTGTTGTATTACTGTAACTTCTAAAACATTGTTTCTTAAAATGTGATCTGAGGACTCCTGAAAGTCTCTCAGGATTCAGGAATCCTGAAAATTATTTGTCAGCCTATGTTAAAAAATAATACAGTATTAAAATCCCATCCGACAATTGTAAGAGGCAGCAAATGTGTCAATTTTAATGTATAATGTGATAAATACTAGTCGATGTAAGTTACAGAACCAGGAGTCCTTTTTTTAAAAGTGGGTTCCTGAGAGGAAAACAATTGAAGAATCACCCTTACATTACTTTTGATTGGTGCAATTGTAATTTTGAATAAAATTTCTATGTTAAAAAAAAAAAAGAATTCCTATACCTGCAATAACATTTGGTGGTACTCTTTGTATGACTGCTTAAAATCCTTAGGAGAAAAACTACCTGTCCCTCAGCTAAATTGCAAGCTGTATGACATTTAGATTAATACACACACACACACACACACACCTTTTACATTTTCTGACTTCCTATTTATTTAGGGCGCTCCTTTCATAGAGGAAAATAACCCTCACTTCACTGTGATTGGGGAAAAGGAAAGCATCCATTTTGACTTCTCTCAAGATCCTGCTCTCAGTGAGTATCGGTTGTGTGTGCTGTTTTATTTATCATCCAAAGTACTTTGACTGCAGTACTTTCTCATTTCTCAATTCATTTTTACAGTTTGCAGTATCTGACCTACCTTCAAATTGTTGGGTTTTTTTTTAACATGCAGTAATTGATCTATTACCTAATTCTAGGAAAAAGACAAGTGAAAGAATGGCCATATTTGAATTACAGTAGGTGGAATCTGCTCAAGGCAACTTATTTTACCCTGTCTTGACATTACTAAAATTCAAAGTTCAGTAAAGTTCAGTGTAAAACGAGGCATCCAGAGACTCTGGAACTAATTTGTCTTCAAGGGGTGGTATAGAAGCTGTTTGGAAGGAAGTGAGACCAGCATAGAAACACACAAAATGGATTTCATCCTTAGATAGAATTATGTTTGATTTCTTGTTTAAAAAAAAAACAGGTTTAAATTCTGGTGTAAGCTTCTGCTTTGTCATTTTTTGCCAGGCATTCAGGGACCAATGTGATATCTAATATGATCAATAATCAAAGAATATTTTGGTAGAGCCTATTGGAGGCTGGGGTGCAGTGTGAAAAAGTTGCTGTGTTAGATTTTGTTATATTTCCCTTTCTTCTCCCCCCCCCTCCCCTTTAATGCATGGACGTGCCTCGTTTCCTCACCCTGTGGAATAGCTGGGAGAAAAGCAGGATGTGGCACGAAGCTCGAAAACATGAGCGAAAGCTTCGGGGGATGATGGTGGATTACAAAAAAAGAGCGGAACGCCGGAGAGAGTATTACGAAAAGATAGTGAGTGTCTTTCTGTTTGGTTCATTTTGGGAGAATGCCTTATGTCTACTGCCTCTTTCTTTCAGAAACTAATACCCTTTAAGAAACGAGCGTGAGATGTTACCTTTTTCTCGCGAACAGAATTTTCTGACAAATGAAACTGAATCTACGTGGCCCAGGATAATGTTTTCAGGTTCCAATCTGGATCGGTCACAACTAAAAAAAAAGACACACAACGGGCACCATATAAACACCGCACACAGAATAGCCCAAAGTGCACACATTGCTAGAGACGGGTTCCCTGAGGATGGGCTCCACCACGAGTCCGAAAGCTCGGAGGACTAAACCTCTGGTTCTGGTGACCGACCCAGATCGGATCCTGTGGAATTTTTGGATACTGAATATTGTTGCAGAATTGCTGATGTCCGCATTTTTGCATCCACGGTGTCACCTGCGAGAGGGGAATATCCCAAACCAACCACCCATACCAAAACCTTTGAACTCTTCTTAAGGCCATAATGGGGGCACTTAGCTTCTTTACCTTCCTAGCCCTTATGAAGTTGTTTTTCTCCCCTCCCAATTTCGATGGAGGTGATTGTTAGGTTTATTTCTCCCTCGGCTGCATGTTTAAAGAAATGGTCACTGTTTGCATGTTTATTGCCGTATGCGTCCTTTTGTGGATTCTTAATCTGTAACGGTGCCTTTGTTCATCTTTAAAGCGCTTTCAAGCTTGCTTTCGTTGCCTTTCAAGTTGAGCTGTGGGCGTGTTTTATGCCAGCCATTTCTCAGGTTTTAGGGTGGGGTTATTGGGGAGCAGCTCATAGTTATATGGAAAATAAGGGCTAGTTGAACAGATATTCGGAATATGCCAGGCCCTTTTAGTTAAATCTGTGGGTGTGATGCCCTTGGTGGGTTGCCATCTTGAAGGAGAGCTGAGAAAAGACATACAGTGTTGTAATGACGAGGCAGTCGAGCTGTTTGATCATGATCAAATGAATCATGATGAACTTTATTGGAGTCTAGTCTTGCATTTATACACATTTTTAGTAATCCTCTAACATTGGTTAACTTTGGTTTCTGCTTGACTTTCGTTATTGTTCAGCATAGTAACTAACACAATTAATGATCTCTAGTCAAAATCCAACATACGTTTACTTCCTCTCTCTAATCCTCCTTTACATTAATGACTTCGTTTGCCTGAGTTGTATTTGCTTTGTAAACATTCATTACCTGAGGTTTGCCATCAGATAGGAACATTCCTGCAATTACAACTCTACAATACAGTATATGAAATCATAGAAGCTCAGATTAGTTAAGTTATTACAGTCTCCGACCAACATTTGGCACCCATTTAAAATCCTCAACCATCAAACCAACTAAGAACCAAGGCAAAACATAAAAACTACAGATGTGATGTGTGTGTGTGGGGGGGAAGAGGGCTTAAAGGCAATCCTTCCAATACTAAAAGGAGAACGAAGCTGCCATGCAATGAGATGGCCAGCAACAAACTGAATTGACAAAATAAAATACGAGTAGGACAGAATCCTGGAAAGAGCCTATACTCTGGCTGTAAGTTGGAGTTGGATCAAGTGTTGGTTTGGGGCGGTCACCAGTGGGTTTCTTTCCCTCCAGAAAAAGGATCCAGCCCAATTCCTGCAGGTCCATGGGCGCGCCTGCAAGGTGCACTTAGATTCCGCCGTGGCTCTCGCTGCTGAAAGTCCTGTGAATATGTGAGTAGTTTGCATTTTGGGGCTGAACAACAGTAGAGCAGTGTTTCTAACCTAGGCAACTTGGAGCTGTGTGGACTTCAACTCCCAGAATTCCCCAGCCAGCGACTCATAATAAGAATAAGCGTTGAGTGAAAGGAAATGCATATTTAATTATACATGTATTAAGTGCAGCTAGTTAAATGTATTTGTACAAAGTTGGAAAAGGGATGGGATCCCTGCAGATGAGAATGTGATTAGGAAGATGTTGGAATCTGCAGAAATGAACAGATTAACGCTTGCTATAAAGGAGAAAGAACAAACTGAATATTGACATGGGAGCTATTTTATGGATGGTTGGAGAATAAAAGTAGAAGTGAGGAATAAATGGAGATGAGTGAAATAAAGAATATATGTTAAGATAGAGATGTAAACAATACGATTATTAATATAAGATTATTATATCTAATGTAATATGTTTTCATTAGAAGATACGTTAAGAGGAAGAAATGAATAGAGTTATAATGCTGATTATTATTATTGTAAGATTAGAGGATATTACCAATGTAACGAATATTGTAAATTTTGATTGTAATAGCATAGAGACATCTGTACCCAGATGACACACTGTTTAATGGAAGATGATATGTTTAAGTTAAAAAAATAAAAGACTTATATATATATATATATAAGAATAAGCATTGAGTGAGATCCCATCCACCTTTTGGTGTTGTGTCCTTCCAGGATGCCTTGGCAGGGGGATACCAACAACATGATTGACCGGTTCGATGTACGGGCGCACCTGGATTACATCCCCATGTATACTCCTCCCCTGCTGAATCCAATGTAAGGCATTTGTTCCTTCTCTCCCCCCCCCCAAATGCTGTAATGTACAGCTCCTTGCATCAGTCGGAGGTTGAGAAGAGAGCTTGGTTCGGCTTCTGAAATACTTTGATCGGGAAGGGATAAACTCCTGTGTAATCTGACTGATGGATTCCTTCGGATTGTGACTGGGCAAATCAATTGCGATGGGCTGCCTTCATGACACAGGCCCAAGCAGAAAAATTGTGGTCGTTTGGCTGACGTATCAGAGGAGAATAAGAATAGAGTACAATAGAATTAAAATTAGGAATAGAATAGAATAG
Organism: Notechis scutatus; assembly: GCF_049901735.1. NCBI lineage: Eukaryota > Metazoa > Chordata > Lepidosauria > Squamata > Elapidae > Notechis > Notechis scutatus. Next base: position 23,791,472 of record NC_142016.1, on the reverse strand, counting down.
AATAGGAATAAGAATTAATAGAATGGAAAGGAATAGAATAAGGAATAAGGAAAGAATAGAAATAGAAATAAAATTAGAATTAGGAATAAAATAGAATAGAGTTGGAGGGGACCTTGGAGGTCTTCTAGTCCAGCCCCCTGCTCAGGCAGGAAACCCTATATCAGGGGTCCCCAAACTTGGCAACTTTAAGACTTGTGGACTTCAATTCCCAGAATTCCTCAGCCAGCTGGCTGAGGAATTCTGGGAGTTGAAGTCCACAAGTTTTAAAGTTGCCATGTTTGGAGACCTCTGCCCTATCCCATTTCAGACAAATGGTGGTTATCCACTCTCTTCTTAAAAATTTCCAGTGTTGGAGCATTTACAACCTCGTGGCAAGTTGTTCCACTGGTTAATCTCACTGTAGGAAATTTCTCCTTGGTTCTAGGTTGTTCATGTGTTCTAGATGTTAATGCGATGTGGGAACCCAGTTGGTATAAAATAACATGGTGGTTTTTTTGTGTGTTTTTTGGGGGGAAGGCTCAGATTAACACGGGGAGTTCCTTCACCCCGTGATTTTCGGAACTGGGGTGCAGGGGGGTCGGGTGGGAGGGTTAGCACAAGTTCTGTCAATCCTTGTATACTTTTCCAAGACTTTCTTGCCTGACGTTTTGCATGCTTAGAATTTTAATTCCGCTCTTTTTCCTCTTATGCCTCCAGCACTCCCGAGCAGGAATCTGACGAAAGGAAATGCAACTATGAAAGATACAGGGGACTTGTCCAGAACGATTTTGCTGGCAGTAAGTTTTCTTCCATTTTTCTTGCCCTGCTGTAGTGCACAGAGGTTTAAGGAATTGAGGCCGCTTCTCTCCTAGCTCCTCCCAGGCTTGCTCCTCAAGCCAAACACCTACATTTTTAATGAATTAATTTGTAGGGTTCATTCCAGTCAGCCTTTAGGGGCAGCAAGTGTGATGACCTGGGGCGTGACACAAAAATAACTAAGTCACAAAAGTAGAATAAATTCCCTTCGATGCCTCCAACTTGGCCCCCAATGTCCAATTATCCTTGGCTGGAGATCAGACTTTTCCAAAAACAGTCTACAAATGGAGTAAATGCAGTCCGAACCCAAAGTAAAGATAATTAGAAATAAAAAAAACCAACACAAACCACACTAAAGTAATTAACACGTCAGGCCAGGATGATAAATTGCAGACTTTCAAAAGATAACACAGCACCCACAGTTGGGAGGACGCCAAAACCCAGATAAGCCTCAACAAAGATAATGCACGCTTTGCTTCCAGCAACTTTGCCATGTGTAGTTTGCCCTTTTAAACAGTCTTCCCAGCTGCAGCCCATGCAGGCGATCAGGGCCCTTTCCTCTCCCATAAACCACATTGCTCCCTTCTCCGTTCCTCCCTGCATGCCCTAGGATGAAGAGGGGGTGGCCCTGGGTCTTCCTCTGGATGCCCAGCTGGAACTGTGCCTGTCCCCCTGTTTCTTCCACAGCCACTGGAGCCACACTCCTCACTCCCTGTCAGCTGCTCAATCTCCCCCTCAGAATCAGACTCTAACAAGGGCATGACAGCAAGGTTGAGGGTGGGATTACAGGTATTCCTCAACTTGCAATAATTCATGAGACCCAGCCTTTTTTTTCCGGGGAAACAGGACACCTGAAGTCAACCTGATTTTGCTGCATTGGGCCAGACTTTGTGGGTATCTCATCTGCTTCCTCTCCATCCCTGTTTTGCAGTCTCGGAAGAACAGTGCCTGTATCAGATCTACATCGACGAGTTGTACGGAGGACTCCAGAAGCCCAACGAGGACGAAAAGAAGAAGTGAGTAACCACGAGGTAGAGACCCACTTGGGATGCCTTGGCTGGGATTCAGACCCTTTTGTGAACTGTGGGATTGTCCTCGGGGCTCTCTGAGCTCCGTTGCTTTCTCGCGGACGTTTCATGACCCAACTAAGGAACGTCATCCGTGCTGAATAGGATTTATAAACAAAGAGCAAAACCCCTCTCACTTCTGGCACTGATGATGTTCCTTAGTCGGGTCATGAAATGTCTGCAAGAAAGCAAACAAGCTCAGAGAGTACTGAGGAGCACCTACAGTCACAAAAGGACCCTCACAGTGCTCCTCCTCTCCCTCCCACCCTCCAATCTCTGATGAAGTTACCTAGTTGGGTCATGAAACATCTGCAAGGAAGCAACCAAGCTCTGAGAGCACTAAGGACCCTATCCTCCTCCTCCTCTTCCTCCTCCTCGCAAACCCCACTTCCTTCTAGTACTGATGATGTTATCTAGTTCGGTAGTGAAACATTTGCACAAGAAAATAACCAAGTTCAGAAAGCACCAAGGACCATACAGTTCTCATTTCCCCCCCTTCTTCCTCCTCCTCCTCCTCCTCCTCCTCCTCCTCCTCCTCCTCCTCCTCCTCCTCCTCCTCCTCCTCCTCCTCCTCCTCCTCCTCCTCCTCCTCCTCCTCCTCCTCCCAGCACTGATAATGTTCCCTAGTTGGGTCATGAAACATCTGCAAGAAAACCACCTAGTTCAGAGAGCACCAGGGATCCCACCATTCAACGCTGAGCTACCAATATTCTCTCCTATCGGTACCTTTTGTGACTCTTCCCTCCCCGTTGCTCTCAGCTGTGCTCTCAGACACTGAATGTTGGTTTGACTTCCTGAAGACGAGACATTTATTTCCACATCTGGTTTGAATGCTGACAGCTGAGAAAGGCAGGGGAGGCTGTATTCTTAACCAGTCTGCGGATTAAAGCTGGTCGAAAAAGCAGTATAAAAATCCTTGAAATAAATCGGGCGACAGGTAGAATAGCCAGCATGGATGTCTGCTCTGGGACTCCTGGCAGCCTGATGGAAAAATGAGAGCAGGGTTCCAATATCTCAGGGGCTGCCCCAAACAAGAGGGAGTCAAGCTATTCTCCAAAGCACCTGAAGGCAGGACAAGAAGCAACAGGTGGAAACTCATCAAGGAGAGAAGCAACTTAGAACTAAGGAGGAATTTCCTGACACTTAGAACAATGAACCAGTGGAACTGCTTGCCTCCAGAAACTGTGAATGCTCCAACACTGGAAGTTTTTAAAAAGATGTTGGATAACCATTTGTCTGAAGTGGTGCAGGGGTTACCTGCCTAGGCAGTGGGTTGGACTAGAAGACCTCCAAGGTCCCTTCCCTGTTATTCTATTCTGTTCTATCCTATCCTACCCTACCCTACCCTACCCTACCCTACCCTATCCTATCCTATCCTATCCTATTTTTTTGCATTATAATTCCTAGAACACTCAGTTTTAATTGCTGCTCCTGTTTGAGACTCGAGAAAGAGTGCAGAGAAGAGCAACCAGGATGATTAGGGGACTGGAGACTAAAACAAACGAACGGTTGCAGGAACTGGGCCTGGCTAGTCTAGGGAAGAGAAGGACCAGGGGAGACAGGATAGCATCTTCCAATATTTGAGGGCCTGCCACAGAGAGGAAGAAGGGGGTCAAGCTATTCTCCAAAGCACCTGAGGGCAGGACAAGAAGCAATGGATGGAAACTAACCAAGGAGAGAACCAACCTAGATCTAAGGAGAAATTTCCTGAGAACAATTAACCAGTGGAACTGCTTGCCTCTAGAAGTTGTTAAATGCTCCAACACAGGAATTTTTTAAAAAGATGGTGTAGGGTTTCCTGCCTAAGCAGGGGGTTGGACTAGAAGACCTCCAAGGTCCCTTCCAACTGTGTGATTCTATTCCTCTATGTAGGTTGGCGGAGAAGAAAGCTTCCATCGGCTACACCTACGAGGACAGCACAGTGGCCGAATTTGAGAACCCGTCCGAGAAGCGAGCAGAGGAGGAGGATTCTGAAGAAGACAGCAACACCGATGAGGATGAAGTGATCCCCGATATTGGTACACCTCCAGATCACCTTTTTAGGATCAGGCGTGTTGCAGAAACGGGAGCACGGCAGGGAACGGCCGAGAGGTCTGGCTGGTAGGCCTGGTTGGATGGGTGGGGGCTACCAACGTTCAGCTGCCTTCTGTTGCTTTCAGATGTTGAAGTTGACGTAGACGAGTTGAACCAAGACCAAGTGGCCGATCTGAATAAGCAGGCGACAACTTATGGGATGGCTGAAGGAGATTTTGTCCGGTAAGATTCCTCTCCCCCACCTCACCCCTTTTGGGGGGGCAGTTCTGGAGAAGCTCACACGTGATACGTAGGGAGTCCTTGACGTAGGACTCACAATTGAAGCCAAAATTTCTGTTTGCTAAGCGTAACATTTATTAAGGGAAGTTTGCCCCTTTTTAACATCCTTTCTGGCTACCTTTTTTAAGTGAATTGCTGCGGCGAACAAGTTAGCGACACGGTTGTTAAGTGAATCTGGTGTCAAGCCTGAACTTGGCATATGTGTAGCCATTTTAGTTAGGCTTAGTAGATATTCTTTTTCTTACTTTCTCTGTGGCAGTCATGGGGGCTTGACTGCCACTTTCCTAAGGGGGGGGAGGAATGGAGATAGAGTTGTTTAGGTGAGGTGGTTCTTCTTCCCGTGGGAAAACGAGCTGTCCGTGCTGGGGCCGTTGAGTTACTTCTATTGGAGAATGTGACTTTTGGGGGTTGTTTCTACCTTCTGATATTGTGGGGGTAATTCCGGGTTGGGTCAGATCCAGAAAACCATGGACTTTTGCCAATTAGATGCTTTCCTAAATAAAAGAAATTGTCTTGGAAGATGGGCTTTGTTCTTTTCTTTTTAAATGGATTTCATCACTTGGAAACCTGACATCTGGCTTCCCTGTGTGTCAGAAAGTCGCAAAAGGGGGTCAAATGACCCCCCCCCCCGAGACACAGCTACTGTCATAAATGAGTGCATTCCAACTCAGGCTAGTAATACTATGAGTAAATTTGCAGATGATACAACAGTGGTGGGACTTATCTCTGGGTGTGTGTGTGGGGATGAGTCTGCCTACTGAGATGAGGTGGACTGGTTGCTTTCATCGTGTGGAGACCATAACTTGGTCGTCAACACCAATAAGACCAAGGAGCTTATAGTGATTATAGAAGGAACAGATCAGACCTCCAGCCCTGGCTTCTCAATGGAGATGGAGTGGAGCAAGTGGCCAGTTTTAAGTTTCTGGGTGTTACCCTAAAAGAGGACCTGACCTGGGGGGCTCACATTGCAGCCCTGGTCAAAAGGGCCCAGCAGAGATTAGACTACCTGCGACTTCTCAGAAAACAACAACTGAATGAAAAACTGCCAGAGACCTTCTACCGCTTCACCATAGAGAGTATCTTAACTTACTGCAACTTGTGTCTGGTTTGCCAGTTTGCACAGTGGCAGATGGGATAGTGCTCCAGAGGGTTAACATCATTGCCCAGAGTATCATTGGCTGCCCTCTCCCCTCTTTGGAAGAGCTTTATAGTTCCTGCTGCCTTAAGAAAGTTCAAAACATTCTTAAAGATCCATCTCATCCTGGGAACCCTTTTTTTGAACTATTACCATCTGGAAGACAGTACAGGATAATAATAAAAACAAGGACAAATAGGCTGAAAAACAGCTTCTATCCCAGGGCAGTAGCTCTGTTGAATTCTACTGTATAGTACACTGAAGATGGTATTTAGTTTTGTCGTATGATGTGCAATGACAATTAAACTAAACTAAACCTGAGTCAGTTGCCAAGCATCTGAATTTTGATCACGTGACTGCGGATGCTGTAACGTTATAATTGTGAAAGTCACTTTTTCCAGTGATGATGGAAGTTTGGTCACGAAATGAACTGTTGTAAGTTGAAGAACTACCTGTACTAACAGTCAAAGCAAATTGATAGTAGATAAAAGTCAGTGGAATTCAGGGTGGGCTAGATTATATCTCTTGTGGACACGAAGAGACTCAAGGCTGATGACATGTTTGACACCCCCCCCCCCCAGGCTCAGCCTAGTCACCTACTCAAACCACAGCTCTGGGCATACCTCTCTAGGGTTACCCTCTGTGTGTCAGCACCCCCTTTTTCTTCAATGCCCTCTTTTCTTTTTCTGGAAGGATGTTGCGGAAGGACAAAGAGGAGGCGGAAGCTATCAAACACGCCAAAGCTCTGGAGGAAGAAAAGGCCATGTATTCGGTAAGGAAGTGGAAGTCTAGAATAGGAATAGGAATGGAATAGAGCAGAGAGAAGAGAAGACAGTTGGGAAGGGACCTTGGAGGTCTTCTAGTCCAACTCCCCCACTCAGGCAGGAAAAACCCTAGTCTAGACTATTTCAGACAAATGTTTGTCCAATCTCTTTAAACCCTTCAGTGTTGGAACATCCACAACTTCTGGAGGCAAGTTGTTCCATCGGTTAACTGTCCTCAGCGTTGGGAAATTTCTCCTTAGGCCTAGGCTGTTCTCTTCATTTGATGGAGGGGAGGGTCGTGTCCAACGCTTCTCACTTCTGACTCGTCTAAAATCTTCCCCGATGCAAAAAGTTGGGGACGTCCCCCTCGTCCACGGCTGGTCCACCGGGGAGCAGTGATGCTAGGCCCCCTCAGAGCCTGGGGCCTTTCTTTGCTCTCTCACGTCTGCCTTCTCTTCCAGGGTCGTCGCTCCAGGCGGCAAAGGAGGGAATTCCGAGAGAAGCGTTTGAAAGGAAGGAAGATCAGCCCTCCGAGGTAGGCCTTTCGGAAGTTGGGCCCCTTCCACTGTTGGCTGCCCTCGAGTCTCTGCGGGCGGGTGGAATTTCCAGGATCTTTTCTTTCTGGAGGGAGACCAACACTAACATGCCGTTCATAAGTGGTGGATTATGGGTAGGAGAACCCCAGAGGTGCTTTGTCAAGAGGCAACTGGGCTTTCTGGTTTTTCTTTCGAGATGTTTTGCTTCTCATCCAAGAAGCTTCCTCAGCTCCTAGTTGAAGATAGGAACTCTGAATCGATGTTACGAATCGATGAACGAACATAGATAGCTCATTCCCCACCATCCAGTCAGAGCCGAAGAAACTTCTTGGAGGAGAAGCAAAACGTCTTCCAAGCAAAACCAAGAAAGTCCAGTTGCCTCTTGAAAAAGCACCTTTGGGACAACCAGGACCTGGAGGACTGAGAATCTCCATACCGTTTTTCCAAAAAAAATACAATTACCCTGAAAGTAAGTCCTAGCTTGATTTTTACACATGCGCCCAATATAAGCTCTACACCCCAAAATAAGCCCTAATTAAGATCCCACTCGCTCCGGAGTAGACAGGTAAAAATTAAGCTAGAGTGGGGATGGGGAGGTGGAGCTGCCCTGCTACTTACCTTTGGACAGGTTTAGCCAGGCCTCGCACACCCCGACACCTGCCTTGCCAGCCCATTTCTTCTGCAGTCGGCAAGGCTTTCCTGAAGGCCTCTGTAGTGGATAACAAAGCTCTGGATCGATCCAGAGCTCTGGTATTGCCTGCAGAGGCCTTCAGGAAAGCCTTGCCGGCCGCAGAAGAAGAAGTTCCTGAAGGCCTCTGACAGCGAAAAGGAGGCCTGGGAGCGACACACACACAACTGAGGTTAGTCAGTGGATGACATCCCCCGAAAATAAGACCTGGTGCCTTTTTTTGGTGGCAAAAAGATATAAGACGGGGTCTTATTTTTGGGGGAAACGCGGTAGCTCATACCCCCACTATCCAGTCAGAGCGGAAGAAGCTTCTTGGATGAGAAGCGAAACGTCTTCAAAGAAAAAAACAGGAAGTCCAGTTGCCTCTTGCAAAAAGCACCTTTGGGATCAACCAGGACCTGGAGGATGGAGGACCTCCGTCGATATCTGTAGGAGAGCTAGTCTAAGAAATTCACGCCATAAGGGATAGATTTTTTTTTTTTAAAAAAAAGATATTTTCTGCACTGGGAGTGTGAAGTCGCTGCCGAAACGAAAGGCAGGAGGCTACAGTTCAGTTTTGCAAACCTTTCCGTGGTGCAGGGCGGACTTTTCGTTCTCACAGCCTTCTCTCATTTTACAGTTATGCGCGGAGAGACAGTCCCACCTACGATCCCTACAAACGGTGAGTGAAGACAACGGCTCTGCTTTTTTTTTGGTTGGGGGGGGGAAATCCCTTGGTTCTCCTGTGGATCGGTGAAGGGGAAGTTACTAGTATGTGAAAACAAGAGTTAAACGCCGCTCCTTTCTAGCACTGATGTTGCTTAATTTGGTAACGCAAAGTCTGCAAGAAAACCACCAGGCCCAAAGAGCATCAAGGACGCCACAATCATCCCTTCCTCCTCCTCTTCCTCCCCCCCCCCCATTCCTTTGTAGCACTGATGATGTTACCAAATTGGGTAACAAAACACCTTAAAGAAAACCACCAAGCTCAGAGAGCACCAAAGACCCCACAGTCCTCCTCCTCTTAACTTCACAAATTTTGCTCCTAGCACTGATGACGTTACCTAGTTGGGTCATAAAATGTCTGCAAGAAAACAAGCAAGCTCAGAGAGCACCCCTACAGTCCTCTTCCTCCTCTTCCTCCTCCTTCCCCATCTCCGCTTCAGCTTCCCCCCCCTCCTCCAGTAACACCTCCACCACCACCACAAAAGACCCACGCCCTCCTAACCCTGATGATGTTAGCTAGGTGGGTCATGAAACATCTGAGCACCACCCACCTCAAGAGAGCTCCAAAGCTCCCTCCGTTCCACCCGGGATACACTGAAGAACTGCTCTGGACTGGGATTAGCCTCTCTCTCTCTCTCTCTCTCTCTCCCTCCCTCTCTCTCTCTGTTCTGTCCCAGCCGAAGTTTCCGAAAGCAAACAAAGATAAACTCCAAAACTGAAACGTTGGCGGCTTTATTCCACAAATAACCCTCTTTGTAGATAACAGGTGGCTTGCAGCCAATTAGTCCAATAAATCAGAGTGTAATCATCACACTAACTCCTTCGAACTTTTGCCTTGTGCAAAGGCAAAAGCCATTTGAAACCAGGCTTATATTCCCTAGAGGGAGGGGCCATTAATTTGCATTGTTACTCCCAAGTTGCCTGTGCTGCTCTTCCATGAATCATCCTGCTCTCGCTCACACCCAGCACAGGCTTCTCCAGAACATCTTCCTGATTGCTGCCGGCGAACCACAACACTCTCCCTCCCTCCCTCTCTCCCTTTCCCTCCCTCCCTCCCTCCCTCTCTCTCCCTCTTTCCCTCTTTCCCTCCCTCTCTCTCTCTCCCTCCCTCTTTCCCTCCCTCTCTCCCTCCCTCCCTCTTTCCCTCCCTCTCTCTCCCTCTTTCTCTCTCTCTCTCCTCTTTTCCTCCCTCCCTCCCTCTTTCCCTCCCTCCCTCTCCCTCTCTTTCTCTCTCTTTACCTTCCTCTCTCTCCCTCTCTTTCTCTCTCCCTCCCTCCCTCCCTCTTTCCCTCCCCTCTCCCCCTCTCTCCCTCCCTCTCTCTCTCTCCCTCCCTCTTTCCTCCCCCTCTCTCCCTCCCTCCCTCCCTCCCTCTCTCTCTCTCTCTCTCTCTCTCTCTCTCTCTCTCTCTCTCTCTCGTGACCGCCATGCCTTCCTCCCACAGATCCCCCTCGGAATCCAGCTCTGAGTCTCGTTCCCGCTCTCGCTCGCCTTCCCCCGGTCACGAAGAGAAGATCACCTTCATCACCAGCTTCGGGGGCAGCGACGAAGAAGCCGCTGCTTCTCAAGCCGCGGGAGCCCCTCGGAAAACGCCCCCCCTCAACAAGCCACGCTCCGGCCAAGCGCAGCAGGGCAGCGTTCCGGCAGGTCATAGCGCCTCCTCCCGGTCGGTAACTTTCGCACCCGCCTGGCCTTTCCCAAACCTTAAAAGGTCGAGAGATTTGATTTTTTTGACGTCCATCCGCCCCGAATTGCTTGGTCTGGTCCTGGCCGGGTTAGGGGAGCCGCGTTGCCCTCGGTCACTCCGGCAGGCCAATTCTTTGCCCAAAGGATCCTTTCGTGATGGAATCTGGTCAGGGATCAGAAAAGAGAGGTTGTGGGGGGGGGGAGCTCTTGTCCCATGAGAGGTTTCCTACATCCACCTGTAGCTTCCTGGAAGGAGAGACAGGGTTCGGGATCCTTGTACGGTTGCCTTAATTTTGGAGGGATGCCCTGGAATTACAGTTGGGAGGATCCTTTGGCCTGGGAAGTTGATTGACTGCAAATTAAATCCCAGCCTGTTCCAACCGGCCGATTTTGCGACGATTGGCTGCTCGCTCTGCCCACTAGCATTATTATTACGCTACTGATAGTACTTTGGCCCACCTTTGGAAAGATTTAAGCCCGTGATGGTGAACCTATGGCACACGTGGGCCAGAGGTGGCACGCAGAGCCCTCTCGGTGGGCACGCACGCCATCACTAGCTGCTTTTGGGGTTTCTGGCGTGCACGTATGCACTGGCCAGCTGGTCTCCAAAAACAGGTCGCTTTCTGGCCCATTTTCAGGGCGTTTTTCAGGCGTTTTCTGGGGCATTTTGGGGCTGTTTTCGGGACGTTTTTGGCCCTGAAAAACAGCTGGAAAATGGCCCTGAAAATAGCCTGAAAAATGGCCAAAACAGGCCATTTTGGGGGCCATTTCCAGACCAAAAACAGCCCAAAAAACGACCCCAAAATGGCCAAAAACAGCCCCCAAATGGCCAAAAAGAGACATGCACTCACCCATCAACTGGTCTTTGGTTTTCCGGTGCTCTGGCATGCGCCCATGCATAGGCAGGCACAAGTTCTGGTTTGGGCACTCGGTGCCGAAAAGGTTTGCTGACTTAAGCGTTCTGATTTGACTTACAGTTAGTCCTCGACTTAACGGCCACAACTGAGCCCAGCGAGGAATGGGTTATTAATTTTGCCCCATTTTTACGACCCCCCCCAGGCTACATTTCTTCAGCTGAACCGCTGCCGTTGTTAAATGGGTAACGCAGTCGTTCAGTGAATCCGGCTTCCCCATCGACCTGTGTCGGTCAGAAGGCCACTTAAAAGACGACCACGTTTTCCCCCCGGGGGGCACTGCAGACCGTCGTAAATGTGAACCTGTTTGCCAAGCATCTGGGTTTTGATCACACGACCGGAGTGTGTGTGTGTCTGTGGTGCAACGATCATAAGGGCGAACGAGGGTTGCAGGCCTTTTTTTCCAGTGCCGTTGTAACTCTGAGCGGCCGCTAAAACGAATGGTCGAGGATTACCTGTATTTTATTTCTCTCTCGGTAAAATGTTATCAAGAAAAACTGAAGGAGCCGCACAATTGTGGCAGAGCAGCAAACGGCAATAAATAGTCACGTGCCATCGAGCCTTTTGTCAGCAGGACCAAAGCTTGGGAAAATTAGCTTTTCAAGACCTTGAGGGGATTCTGAATGAAACCCCCCCCCCAGTCTTGGACAGCGTGGCCAGTGGCTTGGGGGTGGGGGGGGGGAAGGGGAAACTTAATTTATATTTAGTTGGAAGCCGCGGGAACTTTCGGAGTCGGCTCGATGTCAGCGTTCCCACGTAATACACCCGTAGAAAGCAGAAATCCGAGGCAGGCAGATTACTCAAAAGAACAATTTTATGGGATACATCCTATTGGCACAAGCTGGTGAAAACCGACTCTGAGATTTCTCGCGGCTTTCACCTCATTAAAAAGTAAAAAGTTTCCCCTTTCCCCCCCAAGTCACCGGTATCCAATCCAGGTGCTGGTTGGTTGCTTGGTTACTTGCTCCTCCTCTGGCCAGCCCCCTGTGAGAATGTCCTTGGTTCCCACAGGAAAATTTTATTGTTTTGGCTACAAAACCCCATCTAGCTGTTACCCCCCCTCTCCCACCACTGTGTGGCAACCCCGTAGCCTCCAAGGTGGCCCCAGCTAGGTTCACTTCAGGGTTGACATTTACACTGTTGGAATTTGTCCTCCCCCTTGTCCTGTTTGAGGTCTTGTGGCAAACGATAATAAACTCTTGGCAGAGGTCCCTCTCTCTTAGGGAAGGTTCCCATGCACCATTTTTTATTTGAGTTTGAAATAAGCCTCCTTTCCCTGGCCGTTTTGAAAGCTTAAAGCAGGGATCTGCAATCTTGGCAACTTTTTAAGACTGGCGGACTTCAGCTCCCAGAATTTCCCTGACCCAGCATGGTTGGTTGGGGAATTCTGGGAGCTGGAAGTCCACACATCTTAAAATAGCCCAGTTTGGAGACTCTCTGGTTTAAAGGGAGCATTTCCTCCCTTTTAAAATAAAACGGGGAATTCTCAACGACGGGAGGACAGGTGCCCCGGACATCCTGAGCTGGAGGCTGGAAATTCTGCCCCTTTTGAGCAGCGAGATCTTGCAGCCCACCAACCTCCCCCTGCCTGTTGGACTTAGGCCGAACCGAACGTGGTGTGGAAGCCAGCGGGGTCTTCCCAACCCTTCCTGTCTCCAGGAAGCGGGCGCCCTGAAGAAGACAGAGAAGGCGGGGAAGCGAAGGGCAACCCGGCCCATTGCAGACGACCGAGCCGTGGCCGTTAATTCGGAAGCATATTTCCCCGCCTCCTTTTGGGGAATGTCCGGCGGGATTAGACCTTGGCAGTTGGGGACGACCTTCGGCCTTTCTCCGCCACTGCCAGTCTCCTGTGTGACCAGCTAGCATCCTGCCTCTCCTCCTTCCAGGCGACGCTCCACCTCCTCCTCCTCCTCCACCTCCTCCTCCTCTTCCTCGTCCACTTCCTCCTCCTCCACCTCGCAGTCCAGCTCGCGGTCCCACCGGACAAGCAGCTACCACAGGACCGGCGGTTACAGCCGCTCTCGCAGCCACAGGTATTCCCGGTCCCACAGCAGGACCAGGCGGTACTCGGCGGGAGGCTCTCGAGATGGGCGACGACACTCCAGGTCGCGGTCGACAGAGCGGGGCTGGCGTTACGGCTCTCGACGCAGATCCAGGTCAGTGAGCCAAGCAGCGGGAGAAAGGGTGCCCCTGTGTACCTTTTTTTTGGGGGGGGGGAGGCAAGGGTAGACGTGCCACAATGCAGGGATGTCCAACCTTGGCAACTTTTAAGATGTCAGGATTCCGGCAGTTCCCCCCAATTAAATCATCTCGAGCCAAACTTCCAAAACTAATCAGGATTTATTAGGAGTTAATGTGCCAGCACTGCCTGGGTGCAGCCTCCTCTGGGACACATAATTTATTGTCACCCTTGACCCTGGTTTCCTCCACCCCCCCACCACCCCCTGGGTGTATCGTAATTCATATTCTCCAACGGGGCACATCCATAGCCCAGAGTCATCAATCATGCTCTCCAGTTAGAATTTTGCCCGGCAGAAACTTCAGTCACCTAGTTACAATCTCTGAAAAACTATGCATGGAATGCACTTTCTATTTTGAAACTGCCTCATTGCTCTTTCAAACCCCTTTCCCCCCCTTCCCTTTCTGTTGGCAACTCTGAAACGGGCATAGAAGTGTTTTATGAGTTGACATAAGACTTAGCGGACTTCAACTCCCAGAGTTCCTCAGGCAGCCATGCTGGATGGAGAATTCTGGGAGTTGAAGTCCGCAAGCTTTAAAAGTTGCCAAGGGCGGACATCCCTGCTTGGCTAGCAGGGGAATTCTGGGTGTTGAAGTCCAGAAGGGCGGACACCCCTGCATGGCTGGCAGGGGAATTCTGGGAGTTGAAGTCCTGAAGTCTTAAAAGTTGCCACGGGCGGACATCCCTGCTTGGCTGGCAGGGGAATTCTGGGTGTTGAAGTCCAGAAGGGCGGACACCCCTGCTTGGCTGGCAGGGGAATTCTGGGAGTTGAAGTCCTGAAGTCTTAAAAGTTGCCAAGGTTGGAGTCCCCTGCTCTACTGCAAGGCTCTTCCCTCATTCCCAGGAGCCATTCCCGGTCTGGGGACCATTATCGGTGGAGCAGTGGCAGAGGAGGGAGGCACTGGAGCAGCAGCCGCAGCAGCCAAAGTGAGAGTGAATCGCGGAGCCGCAGCCGGTCAGTGTCTCCAGCCAGAGAGAAAATGCTGAGGCCTGTGGCTTCGCCTGCTGTAGGGGAGAAACTGAAAAAGTGAGTGTGCGGTTTTATTTATTTTTATTTCATGCATTTATTTGTACCCCACCTTGATGGCTTTTATAGAAAACTCAAGGGAGCAAGCATATTTAATAAGCTCAGAGAGCACCAAGGACCCCTCAGTCTTTGTCCTCCTCCCCTTTCTCCCCTTTTCCACTTGCAAACCGCTTCTTTCAAGCACTGATGATGTTACCTAGATGGGTCATGAGACGTCTACAGGAAAACCACCAAGCTCAGAGGGTGCCAAGGACCCCCACAGTTCAACCCTGAGCTACAAATATTCAGTTCTATCAGTGCCTTTTAAAAGACACTTAAAAAAATAATAATACACCATCAGTGTAGTTTTGTGATGGCTGCTGCATTTTGCGTCCATTAAAGCTTCCACGTGCCCTTTAAAAGGTGGTCTTAATTCCCACCATGGATGAAGGGCTGGAAAAACCGACGAACCTAGCAGAGAGAATCTAAATTGACTGCTTTAATCAAAGCAAAACAACGCATTCCACTCTATTCCTCCTTGGAAGCGGCTTCTGGATTTTGCGCTTGAGATGGAAGAAAGCAAAACAGTTGACCTTGGGTTTTGCAGATGAGATAAGTTTGTTCTAGAAGTGGCTAGTCCATATTAACCTGCAACAGGTTGAGGCTGTAATTTTACTGTCTTATTCTACTGCACTAAAGAGAGTCAGAGGTCAATATTTTCCTCTTCTTTTTTTCCCTTTTTTCCCCTTTCTGGTTTTTTTTTCATTTTCCTTTGTATTTTATATCTTGGAAAGCTTAATAAAATGATTACTAAAATAAAGGATTGGCTCCCTTAGGACTTGTTGAGTTAGTCACTGGAAGGCATGTCCATGGCTCGCTCAGAGGAATGAACCCCCAGTCTGGCATCCATCATTTGATTGACACCCATCTCCCTCCCTCCCTCCCTCTCTCTCTCTCTCTTTTAGGGCTGAAACTGCTGGTGGTAAAGAGACAGGAGCTGCCAAAGTCAGTAAGAATTTAAACCTCACCTCTTTAATTCCCACCACTGCAGAAAAACAAAAGACTCGGGGAAACCATAGACATGCAGGAAAAGGGTGCATTGTGGGGGCCTTTGCATGGTCATGCTTGATCGTTTCGTATTTAGCGAAGGGTGGAGATAGAACTGAACTGAATAACCTGTGTTTGGAAGGGTCCATAAAATGCAAGCCTGTTTGCTATCCGAAGATCGTTATGCAGCTTCCCTTGTCATGTTCAACCCTACATTTGCTTCAGGAACAAAATAGGCCTCCTTGGTTGTTTCATCCAATCTTCAAATAACAGAATTAACAGAGTCGGAAGGTACTTTGGAGTCTTCTGCCGGGTTTCCCCCCAAAATTAAGACCCTGTCTTATATTGGTTTTGGCTACCAAAAAAGGCATCGGGTCATATTTTTGAGGGATGTCATCCACTGATTTAATAACCTCACTTGCACGAGTTGCCCCTGGCCTCCTTTTCGCTGTCCAGAGGCCTTCAGGAACTTCTTCTTCTGCTGCCAGTAAGGCTTTCCTGAAGGCCTCTTCAACTGATCATGGAGCTCTGGATCGATCCAAAGCTTTCTTATCAGCTACAGAGGCCTTCAGGAAAGCCTTACTGGCAGCAGAAGAAATGGGCCGTCAAGGCAAGTGTCGGAGTGTGCGAGGCCTGGCTACAACTGTCCACAGGTAAGTAGTTGGGCAGCTCCACCCCCCCCCCTCATCCCCACCCTAGCTTAATTTTTACTTATGCACTCGAGTGGGCAGGATCTTAATTAGGGCTTATTTTGGGGTGGGGGGGGTAGGGAGTAGGGCTTATATTGGGCTCGTGTAAAAAAAATCAAACTAAGACTTACTTTCAGGGTAGGTCGTATTTTCAGAGAAACTGGGTAGTCCAGACAGCCTCCCAACCTTTTGGGCACCACAGACTCGGTTCTGTGGGGAGAGGTATTTCCGTGGACCGGAAGGGCCGTGGTTTCGAGTGCTGTCTCCATTGTGCAGATGGGGGCTTTGCTTATTTCCACGGCCCGGTTTTTGGCATACCACGGCCCGGTGTGCTAGTCCACGGACTGGAGGTTGGGGACCGCTGTTCTACTCCAACCTCCTGTACAGGCAGGAAGACCCCGCTATCTCCAACCTTGGCAAGACTTGTGGACTTCAACTCCCAGAGTTCCTCAGCCAGCCATTCTGGATGGAGAATTCTGGGTGTTGGAAGTCCACAAGTCTTAAAAGTTGCCAAGGTTGGAGACTCCTGCCATCTACCATTCCAGACAAGTGGCTGTCCGAAACCTCTTCATAGGGTTGGGGCACCCACAACTTCTGGTGGCGAGTCGTTCCACTGGTTCATCGTTCTCACGGTCAGGAAATTTTCTCAGATTATCCACCTGCAAATATGAAATCAGTTTAGATTAGAATGAAGAATTTTCTGGAAGGATGATCTTGACTGCCAAGCTGAAGGGCTGCAAAATTAAAAAAATAAAATAAAATAGAGAGATCCCTGGGGATTCAAGATGGGAGGGCAACTTGCTTCCAAGCCTGTTAAAATGAAAATCGTTTTTCTTTTCTTTTTTTCTTAGCTTGTTGGTTCATTTGTGTCAAAAGCACCGTGGATCAAAATCGGGCATGCTCCACAGGTAGTCCTCGACTTACAACGGTCCATTTAGTGGCTGTTTGAAGTTACCGACACCGGTGACAAAAAGGGACAGGCGGCCGGTTTTCACACTTAAACTGTTGCAAGCGTCTCCGTGGTCACGCATATCCGAGTTCAGACGCTTGGCAAAATGGTTCCTATTTATGACAGTTATGTGGTCCCCTTTGGCGACGGGGAAGTCTACAGGGAAGCCACATTCACTTAATAGCAGTGTTACTAATGGAACAATTGCAGTGCTTCGCTTAACCACCGCAGCCAGAAAGGCCGCAGAATGGGGCCAAACTCACTGAACTGTGTTGCTTAGCCACGGAAATTCGGGCCTCAATTGCTGTGGTCGTAAGTCAAGGACTACCTGTACCCAGCAGCTTTGAATTGCTTACCTGTGTACCAGGGGTGGGATTCAAGATTTTTTACTACCCGTTCTGTGGGCATGGCTTGGGCATGGCAGGGGAAGGATACTGTAAAATCTCCATTCCCTCCCCACCCCATTAACCTGCTTTCCAGCTCCATTCTCCTATGCAGGGCAACAAAAGGAGACCCAGCCAATCAGCTGGGACTCGATGGGAGGCGGAGCATAGATGGGGCGGGGCTAGTCAGAGGTGGCATTGGCCGATTCTCTGAACTACTCAGAATTTCCGCTATTGGTTCTCCAGAACTGGTCAGAACTGGCAGAATAGGAATAAAGGAAAGGAAAGGAAAGGAAAGGAAAGGAAAGGAAAGGAAAGGAAAGGAAAGGAAAGGAAAGGAAAGGAAAGGAAAGGAAAGGAAAGGAAAGGAAAGGTGGAATGGAATGGAATGGAATGGAATTTGTCTTGGTGCAAATATTCTCAGTATACATAAAAGAAAAGAGACATTCGTCAAGAGTCAAGAATCATCAGGTACAACACTTAATAATAGTCATAGGGTACAATAAGCAATCAAATCATACTAGGAAACAGTCATTAAAAATCATTAGGATACAATCAACAGTTATGGTCATACAGTCACAAGTGAGAGGGAATGGGTGATAAGGAGTGATGAGAAGATTAATAGTAATAGTAGTGCAGACTTAGTAAATAGTTGGACAGTGTTGAGGGAATTAGTTGTTTAGCAGATTGATGGCTTTCGGGGGGAAATGGTCCTTGTATCTAGTTGTTCTGGTGTGCAGGGCTCTATGGAGTTGTTTTGAGGGTAGGGGTTGAAACAGTTTATGTCCGGGATGTGAGGGGTCTGTAAATATTTTCACAGCCCGCTTTTTGACTCGTGTAGTACACAGGTCCTCGATGGAAGGCAGGTTGGTAGTAATTGTTTTTTCTGCAGCCCTATTTATCCTCTGAAGTCTGTGTCTGTCTTGTTGGGTGGCAGAACCAAACCAGACAGGTATAGAGGTGCAGAGGACAGACTCCATCATTCCTCTGTAGAACCGAATCCGCAGCTCCTTGGGCTTGGAATACCGTCTCTGTTACGTACAATCCTAGGCTTAGTAAGCCCCATCCTGTTCTTTTTCAGCAAGGGCTAGTGGCGAGGAGTAGCCAACGTTGGTTTGACTGGCACAGTGGCAGGTGGGGCCTTTCCTTGCTTTTCAGGCAGGCACCCATTGCTGCCAACCCCAAACCGGTCTCTGGCTGCCAAGGAAAAGGTTTGTGACCCACCGTCAAGCTGGCTGTGGGTGTTTGGGGAAGCACTTTTGGCAAGCAAGGCCCCTCCCCTTCCACAAGGGGAGAATTGAATTCTGTCTTGAAAGTGGAAGGGGTGGGGGAGGCAAAGTCAAAATCCTCCCGTTGATTGACCTGAGTTAAACTTGTAGAGCCAAAGGGAGGAGTGGGGGGTGGGCGGCTAAGACAAGAGCAGCCATTTAAGGCCTCCAGAAATCATGGCGGTCTAATCCGGAGGCTTCGTGTCTCCTTCAAATAGATCCTTAGTGGAGATCTACAGTCCTTCTTTTTCTCCCAGGATCATTTGGCAACAGGTGGTAGCATTTATTTTATTTTATTTTTACTCCCCCCCCCCTTTAGATCACTTGGCAACAGGTGGTAGCATTTATTTTATTTTCACTTTATTTCATTTCATGTTTCATTTCTATTCTACTTATTTCGTTTCATTTCATTTCATTTCTCATTCCTATTCTATTCTGTATTCTATTTATTTTATTATATTTTATTTATTTTTATTTTTCCAAGATCATTTGGCACTAGGTGATAGCATTTTATTTTATTTCCATTTTATTTTTATTTTATTATTTTATTTAATTTTACTTTTTTCCCAAGATCACTTGGCACCAGGTGGCAGTATGTATGTATGTATTTATTTGTTTGTTTGTTTATTTATGCGGAAATTTGTATGGCTGCCCAATTTAACGACTCAGGGCGTCTTGCAAGGATAAAAGCCCAATGCAAGAACAATAAAAAAGCAATAACTCCCCCCCAACCTTTACTGACAACACTTTAAATGACCCACCAGTTGGGCTTCGTCCCACTCGGGGGGCCCACTGGCACAACCACGTCTTCACAGCTTTTGCAAAAGAGTGTGAAAGCGTGTGTGTGTATGTGGGTCGATCTTCATCTCCATAGCGGTGGGGTCCTACAGCAGGGGTCCCCAACCTTCGGGCTGCGGCTCACTCCCGGGGCGCGGAAGCGGTGGGCAGTGAGCGCGCGCAGCTCCGTTTGCGCGAGAAGCGGGCAGGCGAGTAAGTATGAGCAGCTCCGTTTCTGCAAGCGGTGTGGGCGCGTGTGCCCCTCCCCCCACTTGCGCCAAGGGAACCGCAGGCGCGCCTTCGCTCACCGCTCCCACAGAACCATCCCCCTTCGCCCAAGGTCCACAAAATCAACGGGGAAGCCAGGTTCCCTGACCAACCGTGTTACTAACTTAACAACTGCAGTGATTTGACGTCACAAATGTGGTGGTAAAATCGCGGCAAGCTTCACTTCCCAAATGTCTGACTTGGCCACAGAAACGATGGGCTCAATTTTGGGCGTAGGTTAAGGGCTACCTGCATCGCGGGCGCCCCCTGTCACATCTTAGTTGAAAAGAGCCCTGTTGAATTGCTATCACACACACACACACACTGTTTTTCCCCAGATTAGGTGAGAAAGGACGTATCCTCTGGAATTTCCTAGTTGAGGATGTTCCAGACAGGAGTGAGCTACAAAAAATTTAGCAACAGGTTCTCTGCCCGGTTGCTGGGCGGGTGTGCCCATAATGGACGTGGCCTACTTGACCTCCTGCACCACAAATGGGGAAAGGGGGGGGTGTTTTCGCCCTCCCCGAGCCCTGCACTTACCTGGCATCCAAAATGGCCCCCGTGAAGACTCCGGGGAGGGGCGGGGAGGGGAGGGGAGGACAAGGCCAGCCAGGGGTGGGATTTACCGGTTCACTGAACCAGTAATTTAAAAATGATAAAATTAGATACCGGTTGTGCCCGAGCCTGCGGGGGGTTGGGGAAGGGTAGCAGTCCCACCCTGATTCCAGGTATATTGAGTGGCAGCTCTCAAACGGTTAGCTAGGATCGGCTCAGCGAATGGTTAAGAATCAGCTTCAGATAGACGGGTTTTAAAAAGTTGGGATCGATTCGGTGCCAAATTCCTGGTCGGGAGGGGGAAAAATGGATGTTGCTTTGATCCCTGCGGAAGACGGAAACGTAACGTGAGTCAGAGGGCTGCAGACAGGACAGGAAAAAACGTCTGAAAAGCAAAAAACAAGGCCGTTTTGGAATCCTGCCCTGTGCAAACAAGATTTGAAAGCCTCTCCGGATTCCTGGAAGGATTGCAGAAATCTGGAAAAGGCAAAAGGGCTTTTTGCTTTTTTTAAAAAATAAAATAAAATAAAATTGGCTGATCATTCTGATTCTTGTTCAAATCTCCAGAAGGGGAATTGGCCTTTCTAAAAAACAACTTTGACACGAATGTCAGAATTTTCATGACATTTCGTGTTGTGCTTGCCCTTCTTTTCTCACGTGCTACCACGTATACTGCATCTTTTTTAATTTTTTTTTTTTAATATTCCGCCTTTTATTATTTTTACAAATAACTCAAGGTGGCAAACATCCAAGACACCTTCCTCCTCTTGTTTTTCCCACAAAAAACAACCCTGCGAGGTTGGGTTGGACTGAGTGAGTGACTGCCTCAAAGACATTTAGCCAGTTTTTCATGCCTAAGACAGGACTAGAACTCACCGTCTCCGGGTGATTGGCCCAGAGTCACCCAGCTGGCTTTCATGTCTAAGGCGGGACTAGAACTCACTGTTTCCTGGTGATTGGTCCAAAGTCACCCAGCTGGCTTTCATGTCTAAGGCGGGACTAGAACTCATTCTCTCCTGGTGATTGGCCTAAAGCAGGGGTGTCCAACCTTGGCCACTTTAAGACTTGTGGACTTCAACTCCCAGAATTCCTCAGCCAGCAAAGCTGGCTGAGGAATTCTGGGAGTTGAAGTCCACAAGTCTTAAAGTGGCCAAGGTTGGACACCCCTGGCTTAAAGTTACCTACCCAGCTTTCGTGCCTAAGAGTGTTTCACTGTTTCCTGCTTTCTAACTTGGTGCCTTAACCACTAGATCAATATAGTTTTCGGCTTTTTTTCCACAAAAAGGCTGGGATGACTGACTCCAACTACAATTTATACATTTAAATGGCCCCAGATATAATCTGTTTTTATGTCACACCTCACAAGCCGATCTGTATCAAAGAAAAAAAAAATATTGCACCGGCATTTTAAAACAGCAGAAAAACTGCGTGTTTGCTATTAGCATATTGTAACCGTAATGAATTTTTTAAATAAACAAATCTTTTGCAACACAGTTATGGCTTGGAAATGAACTCTTGAGTCAGTACTGTTGTGTATATGTAGTTATTGTGTTTGGGTGTCCGGTGGGAGCCTTTTGTCTGATCATTTAGTGAACTTTTGCGTTTTTGAGTTCTGAAGTTGCTCACCCTGTGCTGTTGCTTCCTTTTTATATCCCTGAAATAAGCTGCCTTTAAAAAAAAAATCCCTTCAAGGTCTCTAGTAACAGTGATAAAGTTGGAAGGGACTTTGGCGGTCATCTAGTCCAACCCCCTGCTCTCACAGGAGACCCTATACCATTTCAGACAAATGGCTTCTCCAGTCTCTTCTGAAAAGCCTCTGGTGATGGGGGCAACCACAACTTCCAAAGGCAATTTGTTCCACTGCTTAATTGTTCTCACTGTCAAAAAATTTTTTCCTTAGTTCCAGGTTGCTTTTCTCCTTGATTAGTTTCCACCCATTGCTTCTTGTCCTGCCTTCGGGTGCTTTGGAGAATAGCTTGACTCCCTCTTCTTTAGGGGCAGCCCCTGAGATATTGGAAGTGTCAGGATTCCGGCAGTTACCCCCATTTAAATCATGAGTATCGAGCCAAACTTCCAAACCTTAAAAAGGATTTATTGGGAGTTAACATGTCCTGCACTGCCTGCACTGGGTGTAGCCGACTGAGACATGTAAATTCATTGTCACCCTTGACCCTGGTTTTACCTCACCACCCCCTGGGTGTATCGTAATTCATATTCTCCAATGGGACACATCCATAGCCAAGAGGCATCAATCATGCTCTCCAGTTAGAATTTTGCCTGGCAGAAACTTCGGTCGCCTAGTTACTATCTTTGAAAACATTTGTGGAATGCACTTTTGGTTTTGCAAGCTGCTGCACTGCTCGCCCCTCCCTTTTTGCTGGCAACTCTAAAAAGACCATAGAAATATTGACAAAGAAGATTGCTATCGTGTCACCCCTAGTCTTTCTTTTCACATAAGACTTTGGTTGGTTCTTTGTGGGTCCTTTGAGCAGGGAAGATAGGATTTGGGACACACAGGAACATTTTGGGCAGAGCCAAGTAGCTGGCAGTCCCTGGGAACTCAAAATACAGGCTTTTCATTCTTGTATATATAACAGTGAATGGCTGTCTTGTTGTTCACATCTCTTTCCCCCCACCCAATTACAATAATACTTTATTTATAGGAGACCCTTGTCTTTCTCCACCTATGCCTTCCCCGAACGGACGAAGGAGCTGAGGCCTGGGGCAAACTTTTTAATACCTTTCTGTTTGCTTCTGCTTATAGCCCAAGCTGACTCCGCAGGAGAAACTCAAGCTCCGAATGCAGAGGGCGCTTAACCGGCAATGTAAGCACCTTCGGGGTGGGCGCAGGGCAGCGGCTGGGACCGATCTGGCCCAGGGGACCCCTCTCCCTTTCCCTCTTTTCTCCTCCCCCCACCCTACCCCCCAAAAAACTCACTATTCTGCTCTGCCTCTTCAGTTAAAGCAGACAAGAAAGCAGCCCAGGAGAAGATGATGCAACAGGAACACGAAAGACAGGTAAGCAGGAAGCCCTGGGCAGCAGCTGAGTTAGGTCCATTGTAAATGCTCAGTAAGAGGCCACGAGTCGAGGGCTGCCTGTAGAAAGCACCGCTGTTGGTTGCTATGTGTCGACGTTCCAACTAACCCAACTCCAAACCAATAAACCCCGAGACAAGCAGTTCCTCAAAGTCCCAATTTATTAGAGTTTGTTGTCAATGTTCCAGAAAACCTCCATTCCAACCAATAACTCCCGAGACAGGCATCTTCTCAAAAGTTCTGTTTATTTGGATAAACTGGCACAACTGGGGAATCCCGAATCTGAAAGTTCCAGGCTTCCTTGCAATAAGTAAAAACTACAAATCCACCCCCTGCACCCATTACATATCCCAATCCCCATCCGTCCCA
The DNA here is from genome assembly GCF_049901735.1 of Notechis scutatus. Classification (NCBI taxonomy): domain Eukaryota; kingdom Metazoa; phylum Chordata; class Lepidosauria; order Squamata; family Elapidae; genus Notechis; species Notechis scutatus. Next base: position 23,768,286 of record NC_142016.1, on the reverse strand, counting down.
ACTTGAGACTTCACTTCACCCAGGTGCAGAGATAACATGACCTTGACTTAGAAGAAGAATGCTGTTATGTCTAACCACATACACTCCAAGAAATGCCCCCCTCCCATTTTCCCAGGCTCAAGAATGTGGCAGTGTGGAAGCATCTGGTCTCATGGCTTCCAAAACTGACAGTTGTCATATTGGCACATCTGGGAAAACCCGAATCTGAGAGTATCCGGGTTATCCCTTCCCAAAAGAAAAATCAAAGATCCATCCCCTGCCCCCACCGGTCCATCACACAGCCCAATCAAATAGCTATCCCAACTGGAGACCTTCCTCCAGACGCTCCTCCAGGTGCAGGGCAACATGTCCTTGACTTTTGAGAAAGAATGTTGTTGAGTCTAAATCTTTGAGCTCTCTATGAAATCCCCCCTCCCAAATTCCCAGGCACTAAATGTGTCAGCCTCGAAGCTTCCAAGTAAAATATGGCTTCCAAGGCTGATACTATGAAGATGCCCCAGGTAGATTTCATCCTTGGGCTGACTGGACTTCCTTCTCCTCCCTTCCAGGAACGAGAGGATGAGTTGCGTGCCATGGCTCGGAAGATCCGGATGAAGTAATCCCTTGGATTTTCTCGTCCTTTGGGTTGGGGTGGCGGGGCGCCTCATCCCTGCTGATATCCCCCTTTTTTTCCTTCTCTGCAGGGAGCGGGAACGGCGGGAGAAGGAGCGGGAAGAGTGGGAGCGACAGTACAGCCGCCACAGCCGCTCGCCTTCTCCGCGCTACAGTAAGTGCTACCTGAAGGACAAAATGTTTGAAATGGTGTGGTGCCAGACTCAAGTGGCACGCCCCAGCCGAGGGGTACATTCTGCGAGAGCGTCGGGAGTACGAGGAGGCTGGAGCCAAGCCTGGTGGCGTATATAAATGCGGGAGAGTGCACTGCCCCAAGGGTGCCATGAGTTTTCACAAGTAATCTTTGACTTGCTTAGGGAAGGGATATCCAACCTTGGCAACTTTGAGACTTGTGGACTTCAACTCCCAGAATTCCCGAGCTAACATGACTGGAGGAGGAATTCTGGGAGATTAAATCCACAGGTCTTAAAGCTGTCAAGTTTGAAGACCCCTGATCTACAGTATTTATCTTCTCTCTCTCTCTCTCTCTCTCTTTCTCTCTCTGTCTATCTATCTATCTATCTATCTATCTATCTATCTATCTATCTTCCAACTATATTTCTATGTATCTATCATCTATCTATCTTTCTATCATATCTATCTATCTATCTATCTATCTATCTATCTATCTATCTATCTATCTATCTATCTATCTATCTATCTATCTATCTATCTATCTAATCCAAGGGTCTTCAACCTTGGCAACTTTAAGACTTGTGGACTTCCACCCCCAGAATTCCTGAGCTAACATGACTGGAGGAAGAATTCTGGGAGTTGAAGTCCACAAGTCTTAAAGCTGTCAAGGTTGAAGACCCCTGAACAGTATTTATCTCTCTCTCTCTCCCTCCCTCCCTCCCTCTCTCTCTCTCTCTTTCTCTCTCAAGGGTCTTCAAACTTGGCAAGAGGGAACTAAAACTTATCGTCTCCCTGGTGATAGGCCCAAAGTCTGCCAAGCTGACGTTTATATTATTTCTTTCTATTTGTTTTTCAGGTCGAGAACACAGCAGCTCCAGAAGGTAAGGCCACTTTTTATCTACTTAAGGGGTGCTGAAGGGGCAAACGTGGGGCAGAATGAAGGAATATAGACGCCATGTTGAAACTGGCAACTTTGGAAATGAATGTTTATTGGAGGAGGAGGAGGAATTGATGTTAGGTCCCCGAGGCTTTGTTTTGAATGCAAGGACGCTGCTGAATCAAGGCACATTTATTTTTTAAACTTATTTCTACGCTTCTACGATCCAAAAGGGATTTAATATTTTACTTAGGGGGGAAAAGTGCAAATTAAAACCCCATCTGGTCCATTGATGCATCCAAGAGGCACTCCAAAGCTTGAATGCCTGTAAAACACAGAAGGCCAGTTTTTTTTTTTTTCCCCTTTGCATTTGCTCTTATTTCAGGGGTGGGGGAACTATGGCCCCTTTTAGGATCTGCAGACATCAATTCCCAGAATTCCTCGCTTGGGAATTCTGGGAATTGAAGTCCACACTCCTAAAGGGGACATAGTCCCCCATTCCTGCTCTACTTGAAAGGCACCAGATTTGGGGGTAGGGAGCCCACTTGAGTCTGAAATACAATTCTCCCCCAAAGCCATCAGGGGGTGAATCTGTTTCCCCAAAAATACGACCTACCCTGAAAGTAAGTCCTAGCTTGATTTTTTTTTTACACGTGAGCCCAATATAAGCCCTACCCCCAAAATAAGCCCTAATTAAGATCCTGCCCACTCTAAGCTAGGGTGGGGATGGAGGGGGTAGAGCCGCCCTACTACTTACCTTTGGACAGTTGTAGCCAGGCCTCGCACAACCCGACACCTGCCTGTCTGGCCCATTTCTTCTGCAGCTAGCAAGGCTGGCAAGGCTTTCCTGAAGGCCTCTGTAGCTGATAAGAAAGCTCTGGATCGATCCAGAGCTCTGTTATTGGCTGCAGAGGCCTTCAGGAAAGCCTTGCCGGACGCAGAACAAGAAATTCCTGAAGGTCTCTGACAGCGAAAAGGAGGCCCGCGGGCTGGCGGGGGAATGCATGCAAGTGAGGTTAGTCAGTGGATGACATTCCCCCAAAATAAGACCTGGTGCCTTTTTTGGTGGCCAAAAATATATATGACAGGGGTCTTATTTTCAGGGAAACACTGTATGTTTGTGTCTGAATAATGAAAAGGGAACGTGCCACTGAGCCAGGAGTCCTGTTGCTGTTCCCGCCATGTCTTCCACTTCCCTTCATGTCTTTGTTCTGCGGTGTTTTGTTTCTCGCAGGCACTCGC